>NC_081185.1:53738820-54007220 GCF_029867415.1 Vicia villosa
AATCCATAATTTCTCTCAAAGTTAAAAGAACTGATGAACAGCTTGAGAAGCTTATTCATAAAGCCTTCCGTGCAGATTCTTCTGCCCGTTCCTCTCAGATAAAGCCTTCTCCTTCTGAACCTCAAAATTCTTTCTCCATTCCAAACAAAAACCAACCACCTCTTTCTACACAAATTCTGAACCCTCAACCACTAAATGCTATCCCCACACTCCTTCTGAAAACATTCCTTCATCCACCTCCTCCACAAGGATGGAAACTCTGAGAGCTGCTCATGACTCAAAGTTGGATCATGTTGCTATTTGAAATTTGTGGAAGATTTTTAAGAAGGATTTTCAAAATGATGCTCTAAATATCCAGAAGAGATGCGTGGCTGATGCATCTGGTTCCTCTGGTTATTTTCTAGAGGTGGATGATGGTAAGTACTATTATCCCATCGGAAATTGGAGATCTCTTGAAGAGAAGGTATTTTCTGATGAGCTTGAAGAAGTTCCTAAAGAAGTGCACTCACTTGAAATGGTTGTGTGGAAGCCTCATTTCCATGTTCTGTCTGGAGACTTTAAGTTCTTATTCAACTGGCTTAGGGAGAATCCCTCTGAGAAAGCGCCAAATATGGCATATCCAGAAGTTGAATATCCTTCAGAATCTGTTGCTCCAACACCTCCAAGGAATTTGGATGAGATCCTTCAGGCTCTTGTGAATGAAGATTCTGATATCCCTGCTCCAATCTATGCTGAAGACGCTTCTTTGTCAGAAGCTGATGCTGAAAATCAAGACGATGTTCTCATGATTGATGTTGTTGTTGAGAATGCTACTCCTTTGGAAGATAGATTTGAAGCTTCTTCTGCTGAACCTTCTGTTCTGGTGAACACCATGAAGGCTCTTCAAAAGAATCAAGCTGATCTAGCTTCTCGGTTGGACAAGCATGAGGATACTCACAATGAGTTTCGCTCATTCATGAAGACGCAGACAGAAAGCACTTCTGAGATTCAAAACCTTCTAGCCAAGATAGTTTCTAAGCTAGGCTAGTCGTATTTTGTCTTGGTCTTAGATGTTTTCGTATTTCTTGCATCTGCTTTCAATCCCTTTTGTATCTTCTGATTAATTCTTAATGAGTGAAATCATTATCTTTTTCTCTTTGTGTCTTTTATCATCTGAATCTTTTTAAATGCTTTTTGATGTTATGACAAAAAGGGGGAGAAACATGATAATTGATTTGGTTTATTATATCAGTTGTTGGGATTAAGTCTCAACATTCCTAACATTATTTGCAAGTTTTATGTCTTTGAGATTTTTACAGGATTGAAGATATTCTGAAAAAGCTCAACATGAGAAGCAAATACATGGGAAATGAAATTTCTAAGGAAGCATGTTCTTGGAATATTTGAAGCAAGCTTAGTGCTGTGAAGCTTTAAGATCAGAAGCAAGAAGAATGAATGTTATGATATTCTCGTTGATGAATATGCTCTAATACATTCCCTTCTCTCTTATGCTCTGATATACATTCTTACTTATAAGAATATTCTGATCCTTTCATGATCTGATTATTTTCGTCTAGTATGCTTTGAAACATTTCAGGATGTAAAGATGCTCTGATGATGCTCTGGTACATTCAAGAATGTTTTGATACAATCAAGCGTGCTATGACTCTAGAAGAAATTCAAAGCTCTGAATCTGTCCGATGGAAGCAAGAAGCAGAAGCTCTGAATGTTCTGAAGTTCTAGGCAATGTGAACGTCTCGACTGAAATGAAAAATACTCAGGGAAGTCTTTTAGTTAAAATTATTTTAGTATTTATTTCAGGGGGAGATTTTTAATCTCGGGGGGAGACATATTCACACACTCCGATTATATGCTTATGCTATAACTGTGTAATTGTCTTTAGTCATCTGATATTCTGATTGCAAATTCATATCAATTATATATGTTTTTGTCATCATCAAAAAGGGGGAGATTGTTAAAACAAGATTTGTTCTGATCAATATTCTTAGTTTTGATGATAACAATATATATGAATTTTGTATAAGACAATGTGGTACTCTAATCCTATGCATTTTCCATTTCAGGAAATATAGAAAGAGTATGCACAATTCAGCGCAAGAAGCACTGACTCAGAAGGTTCAAGATTGCAACATCAGAACATGCTCTCGCAAGACATCAGAAGATGGTCAAGCAGAATCAAAACATGGTCTATGAAGCATCAGAAGAACTTGAGTTCATAAGCAGAAGCACTAATGTTCTTATGGTATCATGCTAGAAGCTCTCAAAGTTAGAAGACAAGAAGATTCTCTGCACCAAGCTGAATGACTTTGATATTCAAACGTTGTTTCTACAAATATAAGAATCAGAATCAAGTACAAGGTGACAGGCTACGCTGACTTACAAAAGGAGCGTTAGAAGCTATTAAAGGCAAAGTCAGTTAATGCAGGAAAAGCAAGGCTCGAGGTAGTTGATAAAAGAGTGATACATTAAATTCAAAGCTGTACGACACACGCAATGCATTAAATGCTCCCAACGGTCATCTTCTCAAAACGCCTATAAATATGAAGTTTTGATGAGAAGCAAAGTTGCCGAAACTCTTACAACTCTTGCAAACTTGCTGAAACGCTGTTGAATCAAATACTCTCAAACTTCATCTTCAACCTCTCATATCTTATAATATTTAGTGAGTGTTAAGCTTAGAACTTAAGAGAAATATCACAGTTGTGATTATAGCTTTATAAAAAGCATATTGTACTCTTGTAACATTTATTTTACATTAATTTGCAAAAGGTTCCTAGAGTGATCAAGTTGTGATCAGTATACTCTAGAAGACTTAGAAGTTGTCTAAGTGTTGATTTCCTAGAGTGATCAAGTTGTGATCAGTATACTCTAGAAGACTTAGAAGGTATCTAAGTGGAAAACCATTGTAATCAAGGTTGATTAGTGGATTAAATCCTCAGTTGAGGTAAATCACTCTAAGGGGGTAGACTGGAGTAGTTTCATTAACAACGAACCAGGATAAAAATCATTGTGCAATTGTTTTTATCTTAAGAGTTTTTAAAATTACACTTACTCAAACCCCCCTTTCTAAGTGTTTTTCTACCCTTTAATCTCTAACTGAGATCATAAAGAACCCAAGGGAATGGATGATTCAGAAGATCAAATTGCAGTGTCTTTAGAGAATCTTAGAATTTTTGAAGAGCCAACACTTAAAAGATCCTCTATAATCAACTCTGCCCATCCAAAAGATGTTATAATTAGAAAGAAAGATGATCCCATCAGAACAAGAGCATTCCTAAAGAACAATGCAGAATGTCAATTTGGTTTAGTGTCTTTGATTGAGCAAACTTCTGTTGATCAAGCTCTGGAAGATAATGACTAGATAATTGCTATGCAAGAAGAGTTAAATCAGTTTACAAGGAATGTTGTTTGGGATTTGGTTCCAAGACCTAAAGGATTCAATATCATTGGAATAAAATGGATCTTCAGAAACAAGTTGAGTGAGAAAGGTGAAGTCATCCGAAATAAAGCCAGACTGGTTGCTCAGGGATATAGTCAGTAAGAAGGTATTGACTATACAAAAACCTTTGCACTAGTGGCCAGGTTAGAATCTATTAGATTATTAATTTCTTTTGCCACTCAAAATAATATCACTCTGTATTAGATGGATGTTAATAGTGCCTTTTTAAATGGTTATATAGATAGAAGTTTATGTCCACCAACCTCCTGGTTTTGAAGACTCTAAGTCTCCAGAACATGTTTTTAAACTAAAGAAATCATTATACGGCGGAAGCAAGCTCCCAGAGATTGGTATGAAAGATTAAGTTCTTTCCTTCTGAATAATGGTTTCACAAGAGGAAAAGTAGACACAACTCTCTTCTGTAAAACCTATAAAAAGGATATGTTAATTTGTCAAATTTATGTACATGATATTATTTTTGGAACATCTAATGCTACACTTGGAAAGGAGTTTGCTAAGTCTATGCAGGTGTAGCAACCTGCCCTAAAAATTAAGATTTAGAGTCGCCACCTATTCTACCAAGGCGAATAGGAAACCTTACACAGTTAAGAGATCGGGGTAAGATTATTATAATCAGGTCGAGGGAAGGTGTTAGGCACCCTCAACCCTTTCCTATTGCTTTGAATCTAAGGTCAAATTTTATGGCTAAAATATTAAGGTTTAATAGCTAAAGAAATGAAAAGGGCGAAAAGTGAGATTTGAACTGAATTGAGGTTTTAGGGAAGGGGACTCGCCTTGTTGCCAAGGTGCCTACGTACCTCCTTATGGAGGATCAGAGTCAACGTAGTTCGGGCACAGGGTTGTACGCCTTTGGATTTGATATGATATGGTTTGAAGGCTTTCTGAATGGCCTATCGTAGTTTTGAATTTGTGATTTGAAAGGCATTTGGAATTGCCTGGTCGAAGGGATGAAAATCCGTAGTTTGAAGGAGTGTTTTAAGTTTGGGCGTACAACCCTGGTTTAATGTGTTTTCGTTAGGTGCGATGATCAATAGATTTGATCATTATAATTAACGAATTATAGGATGCATTGCTGGGTATTCTGACCGATAGGTTCGATCGTTACGAACAGCAAATAAAGTGTATTTTGATCTTGTAATTAAATTGTGAGTTTTATCATTGCCTCTCATAACCAATAGATTTGGTTATTACATGACAATGAACTTCGTTATTGGTGTTTTATTATTTTATCTCTCGTCAATGCGACTAATGGATTTAGTCGGGTCGAGGAGAGAATTAGTTAAGAATTAGTCCAATTAGTATTAACGAATAAATTGATTAGATTAAATTTATTTCTCGCCAATGCGACTAATAGATATAGTCGGATCGAGGAGAAAATTATATTAATCAAGAATCAATTGAATAAGACTTAGGTTTTGCCAAATGGCCTGTAGGATTGGATAGACCCTAATGCCTTGATAACCCTTTTAGGATTTTTGTGATTTAACAGTTAAAATTAATTAAATAAATTAAATCGAAAAATAATCGAAATAATCGGAAGATAAATCCTAAATCCTAGTATTAGCCTAATCCTAATTTTAGTTATATTATTAAACAAAAAAACCCAATTATATACATGTATATATGTATATATATATATATATATATATATATATATATATATATATATATATGTATAAATAATTTTAGAAGAATTGTATAATATAAAAAAGAATTTAATGGAACCTGTTCTCTTGATGAATATCCATGGTGCACTTGTACTGTGCCCCGTGACCCAGCGAAGACATATAACGCTGGATCTACAAACTTGCATTTTTATAAAAATATTGTTGGGACTGGGAGTCGAAACCCCTCCCTTAGAATTACATACGTCTCCCCTTGGCCATCCATGCTAACATCATCATCTGTTTTTAGAATGCATTACAATAAATAAAAAGAGAATAACCAGACACTGAAACCCATAGTCAAACGTGGTCCCCACTATACACGATACAGCCAATTGGAATTTAGAGAGAGGGAGCATGATTTATCTTTTCCCAGCAGCTTTTACTCTCTTCTTCTCCACACACCAAAGAAAAAGGAAAAAAAACAAAGCCATGACAAATCTTGGTTGGGATGGAGGTCCATGGAGGGATTGTGGATCAGAGATGTTCGCTCAGAGGAGATGAGTTCGTTACGTGGGTGGGTGTTGAGCGGTTGGACAATGGTGACTGAATCGACGAGTTGCGGCGGAGCGTGGTGGTTCTGGGATCGGAGCTGAGTTCCGACGAGGAAGCGCGGCGCTGCAAAGGGGCTGAAGGTGGTCTTCTGAAAGATCTCGCGTCGATGCGCGATGGCAGTCCGAATGGCGGTGCGATGTTCTGTTGTTTGAATTCTGCAACACCATCGTGGGAGATTCATTGGCGTTTGTCGCGGTGTTGTTTTTGTACCACTTTTCGGTCCAATTTTCAACTGTATACACTGTTTTCTTTTATTTGGCTTCCTCCTCTTTATATTTGCTTCAAGCTTTGTTGTTATCCGGTGAGTTGAATATGTTGGCTGCGATTTGGAGTGGAAATGTCTGATTGTTGCGACGTGTGGGTGGCTGTGCCGGAACGTCATTTGGCTCCAATCTGCGGTTCCCGTGGCTGTTCGCATGGAGACGTTTTTGTGTGTGGCTATCACCAGTGTTGTTATTGCGTTTGAATCGGTGTTCACGGTTTGGAGAAGGACGTGCAAGGTGGTTGTTGTTGATACGGATTCGGTGGAAGGTTGGTTTCGTGTCTGTATTGAAAGGATCGGCTAAGGAGTGTTTGGATTCCTTTACTCCTTTCAATTCCCCTTTCAACCTGTTATAGCTTGTGCTTACAAACCCAAACCATAAGAACTTGCAGGCTATATGAGAGTGAAATTGGCCAATTATTGTCTTTGGGTCTTGTTGATTCTTACTGTAAAAGCGATGATGAACATAGGGTTTGGTTAATGCTATGTACAAGGTTTTCTTTTGTGTGAAAAAAACCGTTTTAGTAGTATAGTGGTGGCTATTTATTTGGAAAAATGGTTTGTACGTGAGATGATTGTTGTAGGTAATGGGATATGTACATGAGGTTGTTTGTGTTGGTAAATTGGCGAAAATCAGTGTGAAAGAAAGAAGAAAAACAAGGTGTTTGATATGTACAGTGTCTTGAAACATGACTGTATGGCAGTGGTAGGTATAAGGGTTTTGTGAGTGGAGTTGGCCTCCTCTAATGTGTACAAAAATATTTTATTTATATTAGTCAAAGTTAGGGTTTTCTACACCTAATGGGTCTATTGCCCAACTAATCAATTAACTAATTATATTATTGATAATAATAATTGAAAATAATAATAATGATAATCCTAATAATATTAGAATTAACATTAATAATAATTAAACAAATATTAATTAATAAAATATTAGTTAATAAGTTTATAATAATAATTATATCAAATAATGTTTAATAGATTATTGTAGAAAAATAAAGATCCAAACCTTATAGTGGGGTAGATTGGGCCAAATGATTGGGCTCAAAATTTATACATCTAAATTTAATTAAAAGGTTTTATAAGAGGGTGGGTTTAACAATAGATATGTTAAACCTCATAACTCTTAATTTTAATACCTTTAATAAATTAATAGACGCAGACTGGATCGGGCAAATTTTGGGGTATGACAGCTGCCCCTGTTCAATATTCTTAGACCTGAAGAGTCAGGTAGGCACGTCTGCCTATCGTGATCTAAAGGTAGAAGATGATTGAACACTGAAATGCCCTGAAATATGCATTCGTCAGGAAGCAGTTATGTGGAAGATGGGCTTAAAGATGCCACCCCAGGTAAATACTCCTCTTTTTTAGAATGCGAAGCAGATGCTTTCGATAGGAACCACTTGCTTTGATTGTAGTACGGCCTAAAAAGGCAACCTGAATTTTATGCAATGTTATGATGCATGTAATGTATGATGCAGTGAGCTTCCCAAAATAAATGAGAGCAATGTATGTATATGCAATATGTATGTTTGAGGTATGTTAGTTGAATGATGCATGATTGTTAGTTATGTTAGTTGAAGTATGTTAGTAACTTTGAAAAAGAAAAATAAAACCTTTTTTTGTTATTGATGATGTTTTGGAGAAGATCACTGCCGAGGGACTAACGTGATAAACCCAATTAAGAAACCCTTTGTAAAACCCTTTGTAGTCTTGAAGAATATCACTGCCGAGAGACTAACGTGATAAACCCAATTGAGAAACTCTTTGAAAAACCCTGTAAAACCCTTTGTGAAACCCTTTGTAGTCTTGGAGAAGATCACTGCCGAGGGACTAACGTGACAAACCCCATTGAAGAACCCTTCGTAAAACCCTTTGATCACCGCCGAGGGACTAACGTGTTGGGTAAACGTAACTATCAATAGCGACGACTCGCAGTTTGTTGTAGAAGATAGTTAACTTGCTATAGCGTTAGCAAGCTTTCGTAGTTTGTGAACCCCAAAAGGATCACTTTCTATAGTTCTAGAAAGCTCACCCGCACCAATAGGATCACTCCCCATAGTTCTGACGAGTTCACCTGCACCAATAGGATCATTTGCCATGGTTCGGACAAATTCACCTGCACCAATAGAATCATTTGCCCTGGTTCGAACAAATTCACCTGCACCATTAGGATTACTTGTCATAGTTTTGACAAGCTCACCTGCACCATTAGGATCACTTGTCCTGGTTCGGACGAGTTTACCCGCACCATTAGGATCACTTGTCCTGGTTCGTACGAGTCTACCTGCACCATTAGGATTACTTGTCATAGTTTTGACAAGCTCACCTGCACCATTAGGAGCACTTGTCCTGATTCGGACGAGTTAAACTGCACCATTAGGATCACTTATCCTGGTTCGGACGAGTTCACCTGCACCATTAGGATCACTTGCCCTGGTTCAGACAAGTTCACCTGCACCATTAGGAGTCACTTGCCCTTGATGGACAAGCCTACCTGCACGATTAGGGATTATTTGCTATAGTTTTAGCAAACTTACCGGTATCAAAGGAATTACCTGCCATGGTTCTGACAAGCATACCTGCGTAAGATGAATCATTTGCTATAGTTTTAGCAAACTTACCTGCATGAAAAAGATTCACTTGCTATAACGCTAGCAAGTTTATCTGTATAAAATCCTTGACGGTATCCTGTAGATGTATGAAAATGATGCCCGCGACTCGAGGGTTGGAACACACACCTATCACAACACGAGGGTTGGAAACTCACGACTCGAGGGTCGGAAAACATACCTATCACAACACGAGGGTTGGAAACTCATGACTCGAGGGTCAGAAAATACACTTATCACAACACGAGGGTTGGAAACTGGTTTTGTAGTATGTGAACGCGCTAGATGATATGCATATGCTAATGCATATGTATGTATGCTGATGTAATCCCGATATTTTATCTCCTTATTGAACCCGTTTGAACCATGTTTGCACTTACACCACGACTATGCTTATGTCGGCTTGGTAATGTGGACAACGCTTATGCGTATGCATAGTTTGTTTATGAGTGAAATGAACAGCAAGGTTGCTATCATCGGTAAGGTTACCGGGATACATCAATCAGGTGATTGGGGTGAATATCTCCGTAAGGTTGCTAGTCGTCGGTAAGGTTACCGGGATACGTCAATCAGGCGATTGGAAATACACCAACAGTGACATTACAGTCATCGGTAAGGTTACCAGGAAACGTCAATCAGGTGATTGGAAATAAGCCAACAGTAAGGTTACTGTCATCGGTAAGGTTACCGGGATACTTCAATCAGGTGATTGGAAATACACCAACAGTGAGGTTACTGTCATCGGTAAGGTTATCGGGATACGTCCATTAGGTGATTAGAAATAAGCCAACAGTAAGGTTACTGTCATCGGTAAGGTTACCGGGAAGCAGGTGGACAATGTAGCTTAGCACTAGAGTTTTGAATTGGATGTTTTGATGTATGGGATAATGCTTATGCTTATGCATATGTTGATTGATGTAATGAGTGGAACGAAATAATGTCTTCTATAAGACTACCTGAAAAGGTTTCCGGAATGGATATGAACCTTTGTCTCAAAGAAGACTACCTGAAAAGGTTCTTAGCAAAGGATGAGGAGTGTTTTAAAGAAGACTACCTGAAAAGGCTGAAAAATATCTTAAAAGACTACCTAAAAAGGTTCTTGGAAAGGACAATGAATGTCTTAGAAAAGACCACCTAGAAAGGTTCCTGAAAGAGAATGTCTTAAAGAAGACTACCTAAAAAGGTTCTTGGAAATGGCGATGATTATCTTAGAGAAGACTACCTAGAAAGGTTTTTTAGAAAAAGAATGTCTTAAAAAAGACTACCTGAAGAGGTTCCTGAAAAGGATCACAATTTGTCTTAAATAAGACTGCCTGAAGAGGTTCCTAGAAAGGATGATGAATGTCTTAGAAAAGACTACCTGAAAAGGTTCTTAGAATGTCTAAAAGAAGACTACCTGAAGAGGTTCCTGAAAAGGATGATAAGATTTGTCTTAAAGAAGACTACCTGAAAAGGTTCCTAGAAAGGATCGTGAGATTTGTCTTTAAAGAAGACTTCCTAAAAAGGTATGGTGTGATGTATCAACCAGTGTATGCACGATTTATATGTATTTGCATGATGCTCCGATGATAGGTTGTTGATAACCAAAGCGTATATAGTTCGCTGGAGTTGTAAGGTTGTTGGATGAGGTGGGGTGTGATGCTAGCGCGACTTCCCAATCCTGTTTTTTTTTTTTTTTTAATTTTGACGATCGTAGTTAGGAGAAAGATTTGTTCGGTTTTGTAAAGTGTGAGAACGCCTTTTCCTTTTGATGTGCGCCTTCCCCGGTTTGACCCTTTGAATTACTCCACGCTTTTGAATTTTGAAGTTCTCCACGTCTTTCACCTTTTGCAATTCGCACCTTTAACCTTTTCGAGGTTCTCCACACCTTTAACCTTTGGAGATTCTCCACACCTTTAACCTCTCGAGGTTCTCCACACCTTTAACCTTTCGGGGTTCTCCGCACCTTTAACCTTTTTACTTTATGGATTTGATATCAAATGCTCCAATGTTTAGTGGAATGAGGTGCCTATGATCTCCACGCCAAGAAGGAAGTGCCCCGAGAAATAACCTTGTCATACGCTTCGATGTTTAGATTGAAGGGTATGCCCTTGATCTCCAAGATATGGAGGGCTATCCATAGTGTTCTATTCTTTTGAATTTCTCCCCTGTTTGACATGCCCCTGATTGTTATTGCTTCGAGATGTGAACCAAGTTGATTGTACCTTAGGAAGAATGCTCCTAGTGAATAGGATTTTTGATCGTATACCCCTGTAACCCTTGAAATTTTGCCTCTATTTAGGAGAACCCCCTGGATGTGGTTCCCCCATTCCAGAGTCTTTATTAGAAATGATCGCCTTTGATTAACCAATTTCGATATCTCCTTGAGTGCTAAGTGTATGTTCGTAGATGATGTTGTACCCTTTGAGAAGTAACTCCAACGCAATGTGTATGCAAGTTTTGGATTCGATGTCCGTTATGAATTAGGACTGGATGATTAGAAATGGATGTTTGAATAAACGTAGTGATTAGAAATAGTTTAACAAACCTAGGAGTCAGTATAATAAAATCCTGCTTAATATGCTTTCATGGTTAACCTTGCCTCAATTAGGACTTTTGAATGTTGTAACTTGCCCTGGTTTACGGTTTTAAGACACAATGGATATAAGGCTCAAAATTTATTTAACCCACCCCTTTCTCCTTGATGTTCTCCAAATCCTAAGAATTCGCCTAATCCAATGAATGTGCTTTGTTTGTAAGAGAATCGTTGCAGTTGTGGTGTTAAGCAGAAGCCTCAGTAGAGATCCAAGCGTTGATGAAAATGTTGTAGAGATCCAAGCATTGACATGAACCTTTGATGATTTAGCAGTCACAAGATTATCCTTTGTATTTAGCCTTTGTTTTGTTTTTATCCCTTATTTTTGCATGAACCAATTCCTTTAAGTTTGATCCATCCGGATGCCCTAATTTTTTCCTAAGTCATTTTTGTTTTCATGGAGTTTTCCATTTTGACTTAGCGGGCGTTTTTCTTTAGAAGGCTCCTTTTGAGATTTTATCCTTGGATACGGAATGTTGTGACTGCCATGTTGACTTTGATTTGTAAGCTTCGACTTTGACAATTCCTCTATCTTGAATGATGTATTGAGGAAGAAGATGTTGTGAATGTTATCTCCATTGCTTCCTCAATCTTGGATGAACGCGAGGACGAAGATATGCTTGAACCTTTTCTTGAATCATTGCTTGGATTGACTGATTCTCTTGACAACCAAAATACACCATTGAATTAATTGAAATCTACCCTGCCCCTGGTTGAAATCATGGTTTATTCGAAAAGTAAAAACAAACTCCAACTCCTGGCTCGAGGGGGTGAGGAGGGATTAACATCCTTATATCTCCACTGTTTAGGAATCGAAACAATGCCTGTACATAGTCGGTTCGGTCTTACCTCAAAAGCATACGTTTAGCGAGATTTAGTTATTTGCACTCGTCATTCTCCCTTAAGTTTGTTAATAATCCTAAATTTGAAATTGTGGAAAGTCACACTAGTGCGCGAATGGAGTGAATGAATTGACTCCAAAACCTGCATGGTCATCCCATTAGAATTGCTAATCCGAAGGTACAACTTTTATCTCGAGTAATACTTAGCTATCATAAGGGTTGAAATTTTGACATGATAAACACTTATTAATCCTAGGGACGATCTCCTTTGTAAATCCATTGACCATGTTTCACTCTTTAGTTCATGGACTTGTAGAAGTGAAGGGTAACCTCGAATTTTCCTTGGGCCCGTCAAACCTGTCGGGAATAAATTGTTAGCGGTGGGTTTTCGTCGTATCGGAACTTCATGAGTTTCCTTTGACTGAACCTCTTTTGCTTTTTCTAAGGATAGTATCACACCGTTTGAAAACTTCAGAGTTTGTAAATTGATAGGGAACCCCTATGACCCTTTTTCCCCTTGGTGAGGAATTAACATATGTTGCATTCCCTCCATCGTAGTCATGCATCTTTGTTCAGGATATTGCCCCAGTTGGACAAACCCTTGCCCCTCAAGTTATCGTAGAGCGTCCTTGTAATGTTTGCTATGTTCTAAGATGAACCCCTTTATGACTAGATACCCCTTGAGTGTATCTATGAGGGAACTTCTTTGTTGAACTAATCCTTGCTCGATGATAACCTTTGTTGTATTTACAATCCTGTTACGAAAAGGCATAGACATATAACTGGCATGGCGAAAGGCATCCCTTTTTTTGTGAGACCAAGCTCATTCCCATTAATTGATCCTCCTTTATCCGTAGTTTATGATCCTTTGATTATCTTTGTGAGTCACGGGAAATCGGCTAGCACGGTAAGTGTGGATGCGGGTGAAGATGCAAATGTAAATGTATGAATGCATGAAGATGCGAATGCATGCGTATGCAAAAGACTCCTTTTTTTTGTACGCTATGACTCCTTATATGCAATGCAATGTGGATGTGCGACGTATATAATCCTAAGGATAGCCTACGCGGGTTTAGGGGTGACATTAGACCCTAATGAAATCCGTGCAAGATAGAAGTTTTGACATGCCAATGGAAATCCCTTAAATTAGGGAGTACGCAGAAGGTAGCGGCTGGTGATCGTTCAAGACAATCACCAAATCCCATGGCCATCAAGAGGCCGTTTGACGTGTACCAATGAAGTTGTCCCTCGTGGGAATGTTCTCTATGCGGAACATAACCTATATAAGGACGATATCAGATGAAGTGAAATCCCTACAGGCTAGGGATGAAAGATGTATAGATGGGAATCCAAACCCTACAAGTTAGAGGGTGCGCGGAAACAAGCACGGAGTGACCGTTCAGGGCAGTCACTAGATCTCATAGCCATCGAGAGGCCAATCGAACGTATGCTAATGAAGTTTTCCTCCGTATGAGGGGTGTGATTTTTTTAGAAACAGAATCCCTACAAGCTAGGGGATACGTAGATGTAAGCACGGGGTGACCGTTCAAGACAGTCACTGGATCTCATGGCCATCGAGAGGCCAATTGACGTATGCTAACGAAGATGTCCTTCGTACGAAGGATGCGATTTAAGAAATAGAATCCCTATAGGCTAGGGAATGTGTAGATGTAAGCACGTGGTGACCGTTCAGGACAGTCACTAGATCTCATGGCCATCGAGAGGCCAATCGACGTGCGTAAACGAAGATGTCCTTCGTGGGAAGGACACGTAGTTGTAAAAAAATACAAAGATATAAAAGGAAACTCCCTAGAGGCTAGGGAGTGCGTAGTTGCAGGCGCGGAGTGACCGTTCATGATAATCACTAGGTCTCATGGCCATCGGGAGGCCAATAAACGTGCATAAATGTAGATGCCCTTCGTGGGAAGGACAAGGTCTTGGAAATAGAGTCTCTGTGGGCCAGGGAACGCGTAGGATTACCTGCAAAAATTAAAATGCAAGACATTCGCAGTATATAAATTGCGCACGTATAATAAGCACATAAGCCCTAGGTTCATAGGTTCGACGTAATGGCTTAGGGTGCCTACCCTTCCCATTGGTATGTTCTAGAAGGTCTCATGAGGTCGTTCGTAGCCTCCAAGACTTTTTTTCTCTTCGGATTTTAGAACAACTCATTTATCCATATGGTTCGAGTTTTAGGGGTAGGTTCCCAGAGAGATCAGCTAAATACCAAGTCCTTCCCTCAACAAAGTCATGCTCCGTATCATACATTTCCGAATATTCCCCTCTGGTCTTAAATATAATTCACACGCTTAGGTTTAACAACAATTTATACATCCCAAAAAAAGCAATGAAATAGCACATATTCAAATAAATAAATATTTAATTGAATTGCAGTAAATAAATGAATTGCTGTGCATAATTGAAATTGCAAATAAATAAATAAATAAAATTTAAATATTTATATAAAAAAACCATAAACCCTAATCTGAAACCCTAGAAATGACGAATTAGCCAAACCCTAAAAATTAACCAAAACCTAAACCCTGTCAAAACTAGGAGCATAATAATTCACCATTAAGTGTATCCCCAGCAGAGTCGCCAGCTGTAGCAACCTTCCCTAAAAATTAAGATTTAGAGTCGCCACCTATTCTACCAAGGCGAATAGGAAACCTTACACAGTTAAGGGATCGGGGTAAGATTATTATAATCAGGTCGAGGGAAGGTGTTAGGCACCCTCAACCCTTTCCTATGGCTTTGAATCTAAGGTCAAATTTTATGGCTAAAATATTAAGGTTTAATAGCTAAAGAAATGAAAAGGGCAAAAAGTGAGATTTGAACTTAATTGAGGTTTTAGGGAAGGGGACTCGCCTTGTTGCCAAGGTGCCTACGTACCTCCTTATGGAGGATCAGAGTCAACGTAGTTCGGGCACAGGGTTGTACGCCTTTGGATTTGATATGATATGGTTTGAAGGCTTTTTGAATGGCCTATCGTAGTTTTGAATTTGTGATTTGAAAGGCATTTTAAACTGCATGATCGAAGGGATGAAAATCCGTAGTTTGAAGGAGTGTTTTAAGATTTGGGCGTACAATCCTGGTTTGATGTGTTTTCGTTAGGTGCGATGATCAATAGATTTGATCATTATAATTAACGAATTATAGGATGCATTGCTGGTTATTCTGACCGATAGGTTCGATCGTCACGAACAACAAATAAAGTGTATTTTGATCTTGTAATTAAATTGTGAGTTTTATCATTGCCTCTCATAACCAATAGATTTGGTTATTACATGACAAAGAATTTCGTTATTGGTGTTTTATTATTTTATCTTTCGTCAATGCGACTAATGGATTTAGTCGGGTCGAGGAGAGAATTAGTTAAGAATTAATCCAATTAGTATTAACGAATAAATTGATTAGATTAAATTTATTTCTCGCCAATGCGACTAATAGATATAGTCGGATCGAGGAGAAAATTATATTAATCAAGAATCAATTGAATAAGACTTAGGGTTTTGCCAAATGGCCAGTAGGATTGGATAGACCCTAGTGCCTTGATAACCCTTTTAGGATTTTTGTGATTTAACAGTTAAAATTAATTAAATAAATTAAATCGAAAATAATCGAAATAATCGGGAGATAAATCCTAAATCCTAGTATTAGCCTAATCCTAATTTTAGTTATATTATTAAACAAAAAATCCCAATTATATACATGTATATATATATATATATATATATATATATATATATATATATATACATATGTATAAATAATTTAAGAAGAATTGTATAATATAAAAAATAATTTAATGGAACCTGGGAAGCAACCTCGTGCTGTTGCGTTGATGAATATCCATGGTGCACCTGCACTGTGCTTCTCTTGATATAAATCCCAGTGTTGATCCAATGGATGTTGTTGAAGGTGCACCGTGACCCAACAAAGACATATAGCGCTGGATCTACAAACTTGCGTTTTTATAAAAATATTGTTGGGACTGGGAGTCGAAACCCCTCCATTAGAATTACATACGTCTCCCCTTGGCCATCCATGCTAACATCATCATCTGTTATTAGAATGCATTGCAATAAATAAAAAGAGAATAACCAGACACTGAAACCCATAGTCAAACATGGTCCCCACTATACACGCTACAGCCAATTGGAATTTAGAGAGAGGGAGCACGATTTATCTTTTCCCAGCAGCTTTTACTCTCTTCTTCTCCACACACCAAAGAAAAAGGAAAAACAACAAAGCCATGACAAATCTTGGTTGGGATGGAGGTCCATGGAGGGATTGTGGATCGGAGATGTTCGCTCAGAGGAGATGAGTTCGTTGTGTGGGTGGGTGTTGAGCGGTTGGACGGTGGTGACTGAATCGACGAGTTACGACGGAGCGTGGTGGTTCTGGGATCGGAGCTGAGTTCCGACGAGGAAGCACGGCGCTGAAAAGGGTCTGAAGGCGGTCTTCTGAAAGATCTCGCGTCGATGCGCGATGGCAGTCTGAATGGCGGTGCGATGTTCTATTGTTTGAATTCTGCAACACCATCGTGGGAGATCCATTGGCGTTTGTCGCGGTGTTTTTTTTGTACCACTTTTCGGTCCAATTTTCAACTGTATACACTGTTTGCTTTGATTTGGCTTCCTCCTCTTTATATTTGCTTCAAGCTTTGTTGTTATCCGGTGAGTTGAAGATGTTGGCTGCGATTGGGAGTGGAAATGTCTGATTGTTGCAACGTGTGGGTGGTTGTGCCGGAACGTCATTTGGCTCCGATCTGCGGGTCCCGTGGCTGGTCACATGGAGACGTTTTTGTGTGTGGCTGTCACCAGTGTTGTTGTTGCGTTTGAATCGGTGTTCACGGTTTGGAGAAGGACGTGCAAGGTGGTTGTTGTTGATACGGATTCGGTGGAAGGTTGGTTTCGTGACTGTATTGAAAGGATCCGCTAAGGAGTGTTTGGATTCCTTTTGTAACACCCCGAAAATTATTTCTAATTATTTAATTTAAGTAGGAAAATTATCTAATTGGTATAATTGATGGTGTGAGGAACATTGAGAAATATTGGAAATTTAATTAATAATTAGAATTATTGGTGGTTTGTGGAAGTTAATTGGAAAAGAATGGTTTATGATGTTGGGCCACGTGTGGTGTTAAGGAATGAGGGGGTTGTTATATTAGTAAAGGCCTTATTCTAATTAAAAGTTATTTTATAAAGTAATGAGGAATTGGGAGAAAGGAAAAAGGAACGTGAAAAGCAGAGTTGGGAGAAAAGATTTTGATCGTAGAAGTGAGAAGAGCAAAGGAAGGAGGAAAACCCCAAAGTTCAAGGATCAATTCAAGAATCTCCATCAAGGTAAGGGGTGATTACTCTAATTATGTAGTATTATGATTTTGATGATGATAGGATTGAATTAAGGGATTAGAATCTCTATTTGGGATGTTAGGTTTTGTGAAATACCAACACTGACATGTATGATTTGATGAATTGCTTGCAATTGATGATGTAGTATTGTTACATGGTGTTATGGTTTGTTGTTTGTGTATTAGAATCATGTAATTGGAGTATTTTGATGTTATTGATGATCAATTTCGTAATGGTATGAGTTGGTATGTGTTTGGGATGCATAAAAGCCTTAAAAATCATGTTTTTCAGCTACTGGGTTCGTGGGAACCGGTTCCCATGTGGGAGGAACCGGGTTCCACTGTGTTAGAACGTTAAAAACAGCATTTTTGGGTCCAGGAACCGGTTCCCATGTGGGACGAACCGGGTTCCAGTACAAATTCCAGCAGCACGTTTTGAAAACTGTTCTAACTTTAAAAGCTTCTAATTTTTGAACCGTAAGTCCGTTTTAGACGCCGTTTTGGACGTTGTTTCTTAAATTAAATACTCTACAATATAAGGTAAAGAAAACAACAATAATTTGATTTTATTTTGAAAAGTATCGTTTTCTTCAAATGTGGTTTATTCTTGTTTTGCATAGTTGATGAGGTGCAATGATTTGTTGTTTGCATAATTGAATATGTGCAAGGATGTGTGTTGTTATAATGTGATTGTATTCTTCTTGTTATGCAAATGGATGTTGTTCGTGGTAAATATGGTTATCATGTGTTTTGATGAATGATGATGCAGAAGGATGTTATTCATGGTAAATGTTGTTATCATGTGTTTTGATGGATGATGATGATTGATTTGTTTTGAATGATGCTTGTACATGTACATACTTGTTGTGACGTTATTGGTAAGATGTGATAAAGCGATGTTAAGCATCGGGTTGATGATGATATAAGTATGTGACATGTGTGCATTCATTCATAAATCATTTGCATTGGATCCCGTTGATGAGTGGATCGTTGACGGCTAATTCCCATTGTGCGGAGATTAGCAGGCAGTCATCGTGTGCCCATGTGGGGTGTGAGCGATGAGGCAGTAGTCGTGTGCCCATGTGGGGTGTGAGCGACTAAAGAGCAGTATCAAAGAGAGAAGTCCTGTGAATGTGATTCACGAATTTTGGTACCACATGCATAAGAGTCTGCATGGTCTTTGTATAAATTGTGACATGTCAGGATGAAATCCGGTGTTATGATTGTGTGGTGTTATTGGTGCATATGTTTGACTTGTGCTTGTGATTGGTATGAATTGATAAATCTGGATATGCTAAGTAGGGTGGATAATTGCTTATGAAATTCTATATCTGATGATTTATAATGCTATTTAATTATGATGTAGTCTCACCCTTACTTTGATAATTTCAGATTGCAGTAGCGGTTTAAGCGATCGGTAAGGATGACTCGTAGAGTTTATCCAGTTATGTGGAGTCGTGTCGGTCATGCTCTGATCTTGTAACACTGGGGGTCGATAGTCTTAGAGTTACTTGTGATACACTGTTTTGCCATTATTGGTTTATGTACCGTTGATTTATCGGAAATGTTTTATAACATTGTTGAATGAGTTTCCGCTGTGCTGAACATGTGTTTTGATATTTTTGGATATTTCCTAATAAAGCATGACAAACGACTTGGAGTTTTATTTATTTTATTAATTGTAACATCCTTGTTGTATAATTACTCTGATCTTTATTATATTTTCCGCGGGGGTTTAGAAGGGTGTTACACCTTTACTCCTTTCAATTCCCCTTTCAACCTGTTATAGCTTGTGCTTACAAACCCAAACCATAAGAACTTGCAGGCTATATGAGAGTGAAATTGGCCAATTATTGTCTTTGGGTCTTGTTGAGTCTTACTGTAAAAGCGATGATGAACATAGGTTTTGGTTAATGCTATGTACAAGGTTTTCTTTTGTGTGAAAAAAACCGTTTTAGTAGTATAGTGGTGGCTATTTATTTTGAAAAATGGTTTGTACGTGAGATGATTGTTGTAGGTAACGGGATATGTACATGAGGTTGTTTGTGTTGGTAAATTGGCGAAAATCGGTGTGAAAGAAAGAAGAAAAAAAGGTGTTTGATATGTATAGTGTCTTGAAACGTGACTGTATGGAAGTGGTAGGTATAAGGGTTTTGTGAGTGGAGTTGGCCTCCTCTAATGTGTAAAAAAATATTTTATTTATATTAGTCAAAGTTAGGGTTTTCTACACCTAATGGGCCTATTGCCCAACTAATCAATTAACTAATTATATTATTGATAATAATAATAATTGAAAATAATAATAATGATAATCCTAATAATATTAGAATTAACATTAATAATAATTAAACAAATATTAATTAATAAAATATTAGTTAATAAGTTTATAATAATAATTATATCAAATAATGGTTAATAGATTATTGTAGAAAAATAAAGATCCAAACCTTATAGTGGGGTAGATTGGGCCAGATGATTGGGCTCAAAATTTATACATCTAAATTTAATTAAAAGGTTTTATAAGAGGGTGGGTTTAACAATAGATATTTTAAACCCCATAACTCTTAATTTTAATACCTTTAATAAATTAATAGACGCAGACTGGATCGGACAAATTTTGAGGTATGACAACAGGCAGAATTTGAGATGAGCATGATGGGAGAACCCAAATATTTCCTAGGCATTCAGATCAATGAAACTTCTAAGGAACTTATGTTCATCAGACTAAGTATGTCAAAAAACTTATGAAGAAGTTTAATCTTTCTGAAAGCAAAGAAGCAAAAACTCCAATGCATCCAACGTTCGTATTAGGTAAGGATGAGGTCAGAAAGAAGGTAGATCAGAAGATCTACAGAGGTATGATAGGATCTCTTCTCTATCTGACTGCTTCTAGACCTGATATTTTATTCAGTGTATGCTTGTGTGCTAGATTCCAATCAGATCCTAGAGAATCTCATTTAACTGCTGTTAAGAGAATTCTTAGGTATCTGAAAGGTACTACTAATGTTGGTTTAGTCTATAGAAGATCTGAAGAATACAAATTAGTAGGATATTGTGATGCTGATTACGCTAGAGATAGAGTTGAAAGGAAAAGTACTTTTGGAAGCTGTCAGTTTCTGAGAAGTAACCTGATCTCCTGGTACAGCAAGAAGCAAGCAACAATTGCTCTCTCCACTACAGAAGAAGAATATGTAGTTGCTGCTGGATGTAGTACACAGATGCTTTGGATGAAAAGTCAACTAGAAGACTATCAGATATATGAGAGTAACATTCCTATATTCTGTGATAATACTTATGTTATTTGTTTATCTAAGAATCCTATTTTACATTCTAAGGCTAAACATATAGAGATTAAACATCACTTTATTAGGGACTATGTTCAGAAGGGTGTTCTTTCTTTAAACTTTGTTGATACAGACCATCAATAGGCTGATATCTTTACAAAACCCCTTGCTGAAGATAGGTTTAAGTTCATTCTGAAGAACACCAGTATGGACTTATGTCTAGAATGAAGGTGTTGAGATGATCTGATATAAGAATTAGTTTATGTTGAGTTATTTTGTTTCTTATCATATGTTCTGTGTATGTATGTTCATATGGATATTCTGAAACTGTTATTACTAACGTTTCATGTGTCTAAGTATGATACAAAACTTTTGTTAAAGCAAAACACCTATCACCAGCTATTCGAGATGATGACCACGTCTTCATTCTGAAGGGACAAGCATGCGTGCATTGATGAGACGCCGCCTTAGGTAACTGTGCAAATCTTTTCAAGTCTCACGATATCTCAACTAACGTCTCTCAACATTAAATGTGATTGATTCATATTTTGTAACTGCTTGCATTCAGAATTTCATTGCATTTCTTTTTCACATCCGTGTCTATATAAACCCATCATCATATTCATTTTATCTCTTTTCACCCATTCATCATTGTTCAGTTTATGAATTTCTGTCTCCTCTTTTGCCTTCATAAAAAACCTAAATCTAAGAAACACAAAAATCTCAAGTGTCCTTCAATGGCTTCTTCATCTACTCAACAAAATGCTTCGTCTTCTCAATAACAAGAACAACAGCAGCAGCAACAACAAGATGTTCTCACTCCTTTGAAGACTTGTCTGATTCCGATGGATGAATTGGAAGTTCTTAGTGAAATGATGGTTGATTTTGATAATCTACAGGAACACAATCTTCACTTGAAGAACAACATGTTATTTCAAGGTTGGGAACATTTCTTCAACCGTTTGATTGGACCTATTTACCCAGAATTGGTTAAAGAATTTTGGGTTCATGCAACACTCTTGCCAAAAGCAATCATCTCTTTCGTTTGTTGCGAAGAGATCTCCATTACAGAAAATCTGATCAGAAGATTGATCGGTCTGGAAGGGTGTGAAGGTGCTTCTGGAGCCATAATAGGTAGAACAGATTGTGACGATGTCTACGCTGAAATCTTCAAATCTGGAAAAGGCTCTTCTAGTATCAAGGATTTGAAGGATCCATATAGAATATGGGCCAAGATCCTTTTGGGTTGCATCTACCACAGAAAGGCAACTGTATCTCCTAACTACATCAATCAAGACCAACAGTATATTCTGTATTGTATTAGTAACCGTGAGAAGGTGAATCTTCCTTTTATTCTGTTTAACCACATGTGGAATCTTGTGAGGGACTCTAGAGAACAAGCCAGATTGAAGACTCCTAATATCAGAAGGAATATCATTCCTTTTGGAAGAATAATTACTGATATTCTGGTAGAGACAAATTTGGTGCAAGATCTGCTAGATGCTAGAAAGGTTAAAGATCTAGTAGAAACATGTGGGAGCACAATGAGTGCTCACACTCTGAAGAAGATGAAACTGATAGAGACCATTCCTAATCCTCCCAGAATTGAAAAAGAGGTCTTGGCCAGAAGATTTCCTGCTCTGGCTGATTTTGAGCTCTTCTACAAGAATGAGCATCCCACCACTGTTCTATTCTATCTGGAAAAGTGTATCCAGGAAAGCTCTGAGTATGATCCTGTATGGATAAGCAACAGAGTGCTTCCCACTATAGTTGATCAAGATCCAACAAAGCAAAAGGAGGAGAAAGAGAAGAAGAAAAGGAAGAGAGAACAACAAGAAGGAAAGAAGGAGAAGAAAGAAAAGAAGGAAAAGAAAGAGCAGAAGGAAATTCAAGAAGAGAAGAAAGAGGAAAAGAAGGAAAAGGAAGAAGAGATGGAGATGAAGAGAAAATCTGTTGGAGACAGACCATCAAAGCCTCAGAAGCAGAAGAAAAAATCTTCAGGTATTTCTATAACTGAGTTTGTTCCTATTTCGGTTTTAAATTCTGAACATATATCAACAGAATCTCCACCAGAAAAATCACCAGAAAATCATCCTCAAACCACCGAACAAACCTTTCATTCTCCATATTCTGCCTCCTCCAAATTAAAAGACAAACAACCTATTCTTGATTCGGAACCCATTCTTGATCCAAAGCCTCTAAACACCATCTTTCCTAATGAAAACATTTTCTCTTCTGCTTAACCCCCACATTCTGAAACTCAACCACAACCCACTTCTCAATCATCTAACCACCAAACAGAAGTTGAAACTCTTGTGTTTTACAACTTCAACCTTGATTCATCACCCTCATCATTATCCTCTGATTCTTTCTTTCGCAACTATCAACCTTTTAAACCTACCCCTAGAATCCTTCATCTCCAACTGTTGCCGTAGTCTTAGACTCTGACAATGAAGCTGAATCCTCCATTCAACCATCCTCTTCAAACACTTCTTTATTTTTTGAAAGAGCCCTTGAACCATATTTCATCCTCAACCCAGAAGATCCAATAACCGTCCTTAACCCACCTCCACCTTCTGTTGATATACGTTTTGAAATATTAAAATATGAGGTACGGATAGGTTTAAAGTATTTGAAGGTTGCCCATGACTCCAAGCTGGATCATGTGGCTGCTGGAAAGCTTTGGAAAGCTTTTTCTGAAGAAGTACAAGCAGAGTTTCTGGATCTCCAGAAGGATTTTCTTGTTTTTTCTCCTGGTCCTACTGGACTGGCTCTAGAGTATGATGTTGGCAAGTACGATCATCTAATTTCAGAATGGAAGCCTCTGGAAGAAGCTCCTTTTGCTGATGAGATGGAAGTAGATAATCCTCTGTCTCTGGTTGTATGGACTCCTTAATCGTTTCCAGTTCTGACAGGAGGTTTTCAGAATATGTTTAACTGGTTCGGAGAGAATTCTCTTGAGGAGAATCCTGATATGGAGTATCCTATTTATGAGTATGATGCTGAAGAGCAACCTGTTAAAGAGCAACCTGCTGAAGCCATTCCTGTTGAAGAGGAACTTGTTGCTGTTAATCAAATGATTTCTGCATCTTCTCTTTCTGCTATTGAAGAAAATCCCGTTGCTTCTTCTGCTAGTCCTTCAACGTCTGTTTTGTTGGAAACTCTGAAGGAACTTCAACAGAATCAAGCTTCAGTGTTCAATCGTATGGACAAGAAGGATGACACCAATGCTAAATTTAGAACTTGGATGCAGAGAACTGAAGAATCTTCAAAGAAGCAAGCAGAAGACACCACTGAGATTAAGAATCTTCTGGCAGCCTTAGCCTCTAAGCTTAACCAGTCTTAGTTTGAATCTTGTGTCTTGTAGTTTTCTCGTTTCTTGGATTTGTTTTGTTTCTGCATCTATTTTTACTCTTCCCTCTGGTATCAATGAAAAGTTTCTTTCTTCAATCTATGTGTCTTTCATCTGAATCTTTTATGCTTTTTGTCTCTAATAGTTTTGCAGGAATGGGATACTCTGAACAAGCTCAAAAAAGGAAGAAACGTATCTGGAGAAAATCTCGTAAAGAGTTGAAGCAATCAAAACTTAATGTTCTAATACAAGAAGTTTCAAGATTTGAAGCAAGCTATGCTCTGATACAAGAAGTTAAAGCTCAGATACAAGCAAGTCATTTTGATGCTCTGATAAAGCCAAGTGATCTTAAAGAGAAATTCAAAGCTCTAAAGCTGTCCAATGGAAGCTCTGAAGTAAAGCTCTGAATCATCTGAAGTTTAAAGTTCAACGTGAAAGTCTCATTTAAAATGGAAAATACTCAGGGAAGCCTTTTATTTATAAATTATTCTAGTATTAATTTCAGGGGGAGATTGTTAATCTCAGGGGGAGACATATTCACACACTCTGATTAATATGCTTTTATGCTTTATCTGTGTATTGTCTTTTTTCATCTGATATTCTAGATACAAATTCATATCAATTCTGTATGTTTTTGTCATCATCAAAAAGGGGTAGATTGTTAGAACATGAAAAGTTCTGATCAATATTTCTAGTTTTGATGAGAACATTATATATGAATTTTGTATAAGACATTGTGGTACTCTAATTATTCACATTTTCCATTTCAGGAAAGGTCTAAAAGGGTATGCACAAAATCAGCATTCAGAAGCGCTGACCCAAAAGATTTGATGGCTTCATCAAAACATGGTCTGGAAGACATCAGAAGATGGTCTTGAAGAAATCAGAACATGATCTGGAAAGCATCAGAAGATGGAAGTCAGAAGCAAGGCTCTGAAGATCTGATGGTATCACGCTCCAAAGCACTTCCAAAGTCTGATGATTGAAGTTGCATCTGCATCAAAGCTAAAGACTCTGATATTCAAACGTTATTCTAATAGTTTGAGTCCAGAAGCAAGTACAAGATGAAAAGGCTACAACGTCATATCTGTCTAACTGACAAAAGGAACGTTAGAAGCTACAAAAGGCAAAGTCAGCAAAAGCAGTTGAAGCATGGCTCGAGGTAGTTGATAAAAGAGTGAAACATTAAATGCAGTAGCGTACTATTCACGCAAAGCATTAAATGCTACTCAACGGTCACTTTTTCTCACTGCCTATATAAAGAATTTATGATGCTGAAGCAGCTAACAACGCTCGTTCTAAGTACCAAAATGCTTCCAAAACGCTATCTCACAAAAGCAAAGAAGAACTTCATCTTCAACCTCAAAACTTTGTAATATCTTAGTGAGTGTTAAGAACTTAAACTTGAGAGAAAATCACTTGATGATTATAGCTTATTAAGAAGCAAATTAAACTCTTGTAATATTTGTTTACATCTTTGTAAAAGGAAGTTCCTAGAGTGATCAAGTTGTGATCTGTATACTCTAGAAGACTTAGAAGTTGTCTAAGTGGAAAACCATTGTAATCAAGATTGATAAGGGTATTAAATCCTCAGTTGAAGTAAATCACCTTGTCAGGGGTGGACTGGAGTAGTTTGGTTAACAACGAACCAGGATAAAAATAACTGTGTGATTATTTTTTATCTGCCATTTTTAGAAA
The DNA here is from genome assembly GCF_029867415.1 of Vicia villosa. Classification (NCBI taxonomy): domain Eukaryota; kingdom Viridiplantae; phylum Streptophyta; class Magnoliopsida; order Fabales; family Fabaceae; genus Vicia; species Vicia villosa. The sequence continues at coordinate 53,764,487 of NC_081185.1, forward strand.
TAACCCTTATTCAATCCCCCCTTTCTAAGTGTTTTTCACTCATTCACCACTCTCTTTTGTTTCTTAGTTTGTTTTGTTTATTTATATTGTTTAATTTCTTAAACTAATTTGATTAACCACCCATTAGCCATCCATTAACCAAATAACTATTAGTATTAGTTTTTATTAATTTCATTGGTCAATTTAAATTTAATTATTAGGATTTAAAGTAGGTTAAATAATTTAATTATTAGGATTTAATTTAGAGTTAATTTAAATTAATTAGGTTAGATAATTATATAATTAATATTTAAATTAGGATAATTAATATTTAATTTTAGGTTAATTTATTTTAATAAATTAGAATTTAATTTTAGGTTTACTTTAACCTCAATAATATTTTTAGGTTAAATTTTTTTAGCCTTAATCTAATTTTAGGTTAACCTTTAAGATTTAGGGTTTATCATCACAAATACCTCCAACCTTTAATTTTCCCATTGCTCGAATTTCTCTTCTCATCTCATATGTTATGATTGTCGCGTGCTTGTTTCGAATTCCGTCATTTAATTATTGATTTACTTATTTATTTAAATTCTAGAAATCAATGTATAGGTTGCAAAGGTTTTTTTTGTAATAGCTTAGATTTATTTCTCGCACTTTAATTTCTGTATCCTCCGTTTTGGTTATGTATCCCCTAATACCGAAGCCCTGTAATAGCGTAGATTTATTTTCCGCACATATAAACTGCTGATATAACTGTTTAGATGCATGGATAATAGGATTGTATGGCAAGATTAATCAATTAACTGTTAGATCACTAACTCAAAGATAAATATCTGAATCAAAACACTGTTCACACACCCACCTTTAAGGTTTCCTCCCTTCCGTTGCCTTTCGAACAATAGTCAAGTCCCTCGAGCGTAGGGATACCTTAGCATGTTGCCTTTGATTTAAATCATCATACAAAGATCATAGTCCCTTCGATGTTGCCTACGATTAAAATGATCTCGTCCCTCGATGTTGCCTTTGATTAAATGATGATAGTCCCTTTGATTGCTAAGGTATCCTTACTTGTTGCCTCTATGACTATTCTCATCAATTCATAGGACTTCCTACCCTCTTTATGGTAGGGATAGCCCTATGACTATACGATGATCCTCGATGTCCCGAATACATCCAATGAAAAGACTTCCCACTAACTAATGTTGTGGATAGTCTCTTTCCTTTAACGAAAGACTTTAAGAACAAGAAAGAAATTAAACTTAGGGTAGGTAGTTCTTAATTGCTTGCTCAATTCAAACAAATTCAAAATAATTTTCACACCCCCCCCTTTTTAAAACAACTTTCAAAGACTACACTTTGTATACATCCGTACGAAGATCATTACAAAGTTAAAGTTCTTTTTTCAAAATCTTTTCTAAACACACACCACACTTTCAAACAAATCAAACAAAAACAAATGAGATAAGAAATTAAGAGCCATGGATAACCATGGATACAAAGGGTGCTTACACCTTCCCTTTGTATAACCTACCCCCCGAACTCAAAATCTTCCAAAGGTCTTTCCTGTTCTTTTTGCCTTTCCAAATTGGATAAAATAAAAGTCGGTGGCGACTCTTGCTATTCGCAATATTTAATAAAGTCAGTTCTCCCACCGTGTTACAGAACTAAAGACTCTGCTGGGGATTTTTCAAAAGAGGGGTTACCTTAAAGTTTTAGATCACTTTAAATGTTTTCAATTGTTTGTCTTGTTTGCTTTATTATTAAGGATACTTCTTGGGTATGTTCTTGTGTGAAAGATCCTACACTCGGATCTAGTGTAGCTTAGGTAAGTGGCACTAGACCAAGGAGACTATACAGCTTGTCCCGATATGGTTGATATGGTGGCCGCTGTTAGTGCGACGGTTTGGTTTATTCTGATGGCCCTTGAATATGATCGAGGACACATTAGGCTTCCATGTAGTGTCATTAAGCACTAATTTTCCCTTAGAACCCTAGTTGAACTTGACTTTGGCCTATTAGGAAGTAGCGATATGGCTGGATTTGGATTCTTGACCGAAGCTGGTTGATACTCAATGCTACACCCATTGAGATCAATCTTTCAAGATGTTTTCAGTCAGCCAATCGAGCGCTGACTGAGATAATGCTTTCGAGAAAGACCCGAGATATTGAGATTCCTTAGAAACCAGTTACTATTTTAGGACAGGTTGAACCAACTAAACTTGTCCAAGGGGCAAGACAATCTGAAAACTCTTCTGACCAAGAAGGAGCAAAATACCAGAAGATCGATGGGTGTCCTTAACATGGGGAGAAGATTTCAAGGACCACTCAAGAAAGCTGAAGAAGTCAAGGTTTCAAAAGAGGACGACAATGAACAAGACAGTGATGCTTATATCAAAACTGATGCAAAACGTAATCACGATTCTGTCCAGCATTCTGAGGAAGAAGAGGACTACTACTATGAGGATGAACATCTAGAGGACAAATACAAGTTGCTGGAAGAGCGCATGAAAGCCATGGAACTTCAGAAAGTACCTGGACTTGAATTTGAAGAAATGGGACTTATCTAAGGGGTTGTGATCCCTCCCAAATTATAAACTCCGACATTTGCTAAATATGATGGAGTGTGTAGGTGTTTTCATGTTGGGTGCACTTGTGGTAAAACATACCTGGGTGTTTAATGTATTTACCAATATCATGACATGCTTTGTATGATGTTATGCAGGTTGCATATGTTTAAGCTAATACATATTTTGTTAGTGAATGTCATGATCGATGTCATGACATCTATGTTTGAGAGCAGGAGCTGTTATGTTTTACTATTATGTTTCCTGATTTCTTAAAATATACAATTTAGGAAACATTATATTGTGTGATGAATATTTCTCCTAGAAGATTTTGTTAACAGCACATTCTGTAACAGCTTGATGACATGTGAACCCTAATTTGTTTCTTAAAAAGCCCAAGGCCCAAGAGCTGCATATAAGAAGACTGCAATCCTAATTTGGAACGCAGAGAAATTTGTTAATTATGAAGAACCGTAGTTCTGTGTCTATGTGTCTAGTCTCCTGTACTCCAAGCAATTGTCTTTTGATGATTATGTTGGAATAAGTTTTTTTTGTACTTTGTCACTCTAAGCTTTTAAGCACGAGTGTGTGTCTCTTGATTGAAGCTTTTAAGCAGATCAAGGTGTGTTTTTGAAGTGTGTCTTCTTTCTCATTTAATTTATGTCTGTTTGTAATCACTACTGTGATTGAGGGGAAGTGAGTGGAGATACTCAGGTCTAGGATTAGATTGGAATTGCATTGGGTATGTCTTAAGTGAGGAGTTGTAAACGAGGGAGTTTAGCTATGAATTAATACTTCTTATATTGGATTCCCTCCGTGGCATGGTAGCCCCCATAGTAGGTATTATTGTATACTGAACTGGGTGAACAATTTGTTGTGTTCTTGACTGTTTTATGCTTTTCTGTTTTAAAGTATTATTCTGTGTTATTGTGGATGTCATAACATCCAGTACGACATCGCGTGTGAGTTAATAAAATTTTCAATTGGCAATAGAGCAGGCACCCTGCCTATTTACATCAGGGTGAGATCGAGGGACAACAAATTTCTGGTACTATGGAGAAGGAATTGTTAGTGTTTGGGAATAGACCACCCATTATGGATGGCTCTAACTATGACTACTAGAAACCTCGTATGGTAGCTGTTATAGAGTCTGTGGATAGCAAGGCCTGGGGAGCTGTGGAAAACGGATGGAAACATCCTGAGAAGGTAATGGAAGATGGAACCACTGTTCTAATTCCTGAAGAACAATGGAGCAAAACTGAGGAAGAGCTGGCTTTGGGCAATTCCAAGGCAGTAAATGCTTTGTTCAATGGAATTTACAAGAACATATTCAGACTTGTGCAGCACTGTGATCTGGCAAAAGAAGTTTGGGATATTCTTAAAACAACTCGTGAAGGCAGATGCAAGGTGAAGATGTCTAAACTTAAAATGCTTACCACCAAGTTTGAGAATCTAAAGATGAAAGAGGATGAGACCATTCATGAGTTCTACATGAATATCCATGAGATTGCAAATACCTCAGGAGCCTTAGGAGAAAAAATGTCTGAAGAAAAGCTGGTAAGAAAGATCCTCAGATCATTGCCTAAGAGATTTTCTATGAAGGTGACTGCTATAGAAGAAGCTCAGGACATCAGCAACATGAAGCTGGATGAACTCATTGGTTCTCTACAAACCTTTGAGATGAGTATTTGTGACTCTAATGAAAAGAAGAACAAGAGCATAGCTTTTGTTTCCAACAACGAATATACTTCAAGAGAAAGCAATGGTGGAAGTGATGAAAATTTATCAGAAGCTATAGCCATGCTTGGAAAATAATTCAACAGGTTCATTAAAAGGGTTGATCAGAAGTCCAGACTCAATGTCAAGAACAATTCCAATGACATCAGCAAGACCTATGATCCTAGTAGAAGATTCAAAGCTGAAGAGAAGCCCGATCAAGGCAAAGGGGTTCAATATCATGGATGTGAAGGATATAGACACGTTAGAGCTGAATGTCCTACCTACCTCAAGGAGCAAAAGAAAGGGTTGTATGTCACTTGGTCTGATGGAGATTCTGAGAGTGATACTAAAGAGAAATGTGCAGCACTAACTAGTGTATGTACACCTGAGTACAAATCCAGTAAAAAGGATCCTACCTTTGAAGAACTTGCAGCCTCATACAATGGGCTATATGTCAAGAGTGCTGGCATATGAAAAATAAGGGAGAAGCAAAGGAAACTTATAGAAGAGTTGGAAGCAGAGAAGAAAGAACATCTAGCAACCATAGAACACCTCAATGGTGAAGTCATCATGTTCAACTTAAAACTAGATCAGATGTCAAGATCGATCAGAATGCTGAACAATGGAACTGACTCCTTGGAAAAGATTCTAAAACTTGGACAGGAAGTAGGAAACATGTCTGGATTAGGATTTATGAGAAAGCCTGAATCTAATTTAGGATTCAAAATGTCAGAACCTGAAGCTTACCAGGTCAACCAGGTGTCAGGACCGATGTCATGACATCATGGAAAGAGAAACTAGAACCAAACAAAGAAGAAATTTCAAAGATGGAGATGCCACTATTGTGGAAGGTTTGGTCACCTAAAACCGTTTTTCTTCAAACTGTATGGTTACCCTTATCAAACAGCTCAGGACAAGCCCAAGTTGCATGATCCTACAAGAAACAACAATGGGTTGCCAAGGCTTCTGCCTTAATTGCACACACCTCCTTGAGGGTGTCAACCAAAAGAGACTGGTATTTTGATAGTGGATGTTCAAAATACATGACTGGAATGAAGAACATGTTAGAAGATGTCAAGACTCATTCCACTAGCTATGTGAGTTTTGGTGATGGAGCCAGAGGAGAGATCAAAAGGGTGGGAAAGCTAGGATGTTCTGCAGCTCCCCAATTGGACAGTGTTCTGCTAGTAAAAGGACTAGCTGCAAACTTAATCAGCATAAGTCAACTGTGCGATCAAGGTCTAAGAGTCAGATATACTAAAGATGAATGTGTAGTCACTAATTAAGAAAATGTGGAGGTTGTAATACGGTGAACTGACTTTAAATGAAATGTCGCGGATAGCAAGAGTCGCCACCGACTTTTATTTTATCCAATAAGAAAGGATAAAAGAACGAGAAAAGACCTTTTAAAAAGACTTTGAGTTCGCGTGGTAAGTTATATAAAGGGAAGGTTTAAAGCACCCTTTGTATCCATGGTTATCCATGGGATCTTAATTGCTTAGCTCACTTTGTTTTCAAAATGTTTGAATTGTTTGAAAAGTAGGGTGTGAATAGAAATTTGAACAAGAATTTTAGTTTGTGAATAAGCGTAGTCTTTTTGGATTTGATTTTTGAAAAGAAGTGGGAAAATATTTTGATTTGAATTTGAATCTGAAAAAGAGCAAGCAATTAATAACAACTACCCTTAAATTAAAAATGTTCTTTTAGACTTTAATGGGAAAGGGCTATCCATACCATAAAGAGGGCAGGTAGTCCTTTCATTGGATTTGAAAAGGGTCGTCGAAATTATCGTTCGCCACAAGACTTTCCCTGCCATAAAGAGGGCAAGTAGTCTAAGGGAAGGATATAATAGTCATTAATTTTTTTGGCATCATGCGAGGATACCTTAGCAATAGGGACAATCATTATTTATAAGGCAACCTCGAGGGACTTTCAATAACTTTAAAGGCAACATTTGCTTTAGGTATCCTCGGAATCAAGGGACTTGACTATTTTTAGGCAACAAAATTAAGGCAACAGGCAACAATATAAGGCAACAAGAAGGGTTACCCTAAAGGTGTGTGGGTGCACAATCACGTGATTCAATTCAGATATATTATCTTGTAAATTAGTTATTCTAATTCTGTTCAGAGTTGCACTCCCTAGAATTACTAACCACACAGTTAATATCATACGGAAATTAAAAGGCAAAAAATATAAAGTCCTACACTATTTCAATAAACACCTGTGGGCGGGAAAATAAAGGCAGAAAAAGAAAACCTAAACTTATTACAATAAACACCTGCAGGCAGCTATTACAAGGCTTTGGGGCAGTTACATGACAGAGGAAGAAATGAGCGCGAAAATGAAAAACCTGATTCAGTGTGGTGGAGGTCTATGGTGGAGTAGCGCGTTCTGGTCCTTTAGATCTGGAATTAGAGACACCCAGTGGAGGAGATTGAGGATGAATTTGCGAATATCCACGATAATAGATAAACAGCTCAAATGTACCTCGCAATAAACAAGAAAATGTTAGTAACAAAATATAGAATAATACACGAGAATGGCACAGTACGATGAAACATGAATCGAGAATTAATTATAGGAAACTTAACAATTAAATTCTAAATGAAATTAAAAAAAAAAAATTGTACTTTGTATATGATAAAGATCTAAAACTAATTCATTGATTCAATTACAATTAAAATTAGGTTCAATTAAAATAAGTTTACAAAACCAAACTAGACAATTAAATGAATAAAGATTAGTAGGCTAAAAAGGGTATTAGTTAGTGGAATAAAAGAAGTTAGGGAGTACAAGGCATAATTAGATAATGGTTAGAAAGTAGATAGGCCCAAATCCCGATTGCCCATACCATAAACTCTTAATTTTAAAATTAATGAAACAATTAAATACATAAAAACACAATCAACATGGGGGCGGATCCCCTTCCAACCATCAGCATCCCTATTGTTTTTAAAATATAAATTTTGACTCTTCAACCAAATAACAAGGACCAATATAATTAAGACACTTGGCATTTATTAAAATAATAAAAAAACAATCAAAACAAGACACACATATTTACACGGTTCATAAGTTACACGGTTCATAAGAAAAAGAAAAAAAAATCTAAAAGCCCTCTTCTATACAATTCCCTTCTTCTCCGAATAAATCAACAAAACTCAACACTCAAAATTTAATTCAAAGATTCAATCAGTAGCCAGAGAAAGAAAATAGAAAGGAGAATTACCGATTGGATGGTGAAACGGTGAACTTGGGAATCTTGGTGGTTTCTTCTCTATTTCTCCTCGACTCAACTCGACGCGACGTTGTTGTCGATTCGTCTCGACTGCTAGTGCTCTATTGTGTGCTGTTGGTGCGGCGTAATTTGAACTCACGCTAGATGAGAGGGCCGCGATCTGAACTCGCGCGGTCGCCGTTCGTCGATAAGGTGGAGGGCTTCGCGGCGGGACTTGGTTATGACAGCTACTTGTGAGCGATGCCAGAGGTCGATCAGAGGGGTGAGTTCTTCTTCAAACGATACCCTCCATCTCTCCTTCTGATAAGAAGGGTTTTGCTACTACCATAAACTAGGGTTCTACTCAAAGAGAAGAAGATAAAATTGAGACAAAATAAAATATATTCTTAATTCAGCATGCTGAGAATAGAGACAACAGCACCTTAAATACAAAGCTTAGAATATGGGCCTTAGATAATAATCTGGCTGAGCCCATTTGGAGGAAAGGGAAGGCGTGTGTGGAGAATTGTGGAAGCGTGTTTGAAAACTTGTCTTGGGCAGTGTAGCATTTAGTGGAGCAGAAACTTTACAGCTGGGAGCACATGGGTTTGTCGGTTTGGAGAACGTGAAAAGGGGTTTCATGGTGTTGTTGGTTGATTTGGATTTTGTGAGAAGAGAACGCGTTCGATTTAGGATCTCCATTTGCAACGCCATTGGTGAATGAACTCGAGAGAGTGAAGTACGTGACTGTGAATTCTGTTGTGGTGGTTTTGGTGGAATTTCAAAATCGATATCAGCAGAATGTTGGAACGATGACTCATCATCATCCTCTTCTGGTACTGAAAAACTCAGATCCCTAATAACAGGTGAATCAGAATGTTGGGGGAAATCATAAATTTCTCCTCCCATCGTTGATGATTGTTCATCAACAGTGTCACCTTGTTGCAGTTGTCTTGGTTTGACCTCCCGATTCTCGTTGTAGAGTGGGCTGCCGGAAACGGAATTTGGAGAAAGAGATGAAGGTGCTGGTGTAGGTGTGGGTTCTAGAAGTTTCGGGGCTTTGGTGGAATATTGTTTGGTTGAAGTTTTTAATTGTGAGTTTTTCTTAAAAGAACCGAAAATGGAAGGATCTGAGGAAGCCGGCGCGGAGGAAGCTGATGAAGATCGGAAAGAGAAACCCGACCTTGTTGAAATCTTGAAAGCGAGCTCTCTGGAGTGGATACTGATGGTCATTTGTTTGTGTTGTTTTTGTTTCTTTTTCTTAAAAGAGGAATGAGTCACATGAAGAAACTTATCAAAAGCTCTTCTATTTTTAGGATGGATTTGATATTCATGAAAAAGTGTGGAAGAGGAATTTGTTAGTTGAAGTTGTTGATGATAATTATTGTAGTCATATGAATAAGGAGATGATGAATATGGGTTAAGATGAGGTGGGTATGAATAAGGAGATGATGAATATGGGTTAAGATGAGGTGGATGTGGTGAATACCCATGATTTAGATACAACTTTGGTAATGATGATCCATGAATGTAACAAGGTGTAAAAAGTTCCCATGGAAATGATGGAAAGGATGGTGTGGTAGGAGTGGTGTCTATGGTGGAGTAGTATGGAAATGAAGGTGTGTGATAAGGATAGTCCATAGGAGGATTTGAGTATATGGATGAAAGCACCAATTGATAGGATGGGTTTTTCTACTACCATAAACTAGGGTTCTACTCAAAGAGAAGAAGATAAAATTGAGACAAAATAAAATATATTCTTAATTCAGCATGCTGAGAATAGAGACAGCAGCACCTTAAATACAAAGCTTAGAATATGGGCCTTAGATAATAATCTGGCTGAGCCCATTTGGAGGAAATAAAATAAAGTTCTAACTTAGAATTTAAAAGTTTAATCCATAATATAATCTTGCTGCCATGTGGGCTTCTTCACAATTCTGTTGGGCCTATCAGAATCTAATGGGTACGTGCTCTTGCTTGAAATCGATTCATACCTTTTCAAAAACCCAATTTCCGACATCATCATCTCACATAAAAACCAAACATCCCCACAAAATAACTCTGTTTTCATCGACGACGATAAGCCTCATGAAGAGTGCGCCGTTGTCAGCATATATGCCGACTCAGAAGCTTCCCGTCTCTGTTACTTAGCCCTACATGCTCTCCAACACCGTGACCAAGAAGGCGCCGAAATCGTCAACGTGAATAACAGCATCCTTCAATCCATCACCCGCGTTGGTATTGTTTTCGATGTCGTCAACGAATCTAAGCTCGACCAGTTACCTGGAAGCTTAGCTATTGGCCATGCTCATTATTCCACTGCTGAACAATCCATGCTGAAAAACGTTCAACCTTTCGTTGTTGGGTACCGTTTTGGTTCTGCTGGGGTTAGGTCGTTAAAAAAAATGGGAAACCTTGTAAGCCGGATGCGAATTTGTTTAATCATTATCTTAGGGCGAATCTTATAATGGGAGCTTTTGCTGCTGATTTGCTTGATTTGTTGGCTCAGATGGAGCATTTTGATGTTTTGCCGAATAACGTGTCGTTTAATTTGGTTCTTAAGGCTATGCATCAGGTTGGGGAAATGCTTGCTGTTGAAAAACTTCTCAAACAGATGCTACAGTCAGGAAATGCAGTTGTCCTTGATGATGAATCATATGATTTGGTCATCGGAATGCTCTTTTCAACTGATCAGATTGACGCTGCGTTCAAATATATAGATTTCACTTTGAAACATGGTAGAACCTATAATTCTGAGTTGTTAGGAGCAGCATGGGCTATTTTGGACTGGTCATTGTGTAAAGAGAAGGTACTTGCTAATTTTTTGTTACAAAAGGCTTACAGCAGCCTTAACTTCAAGGATTTGAAACTTGAAATCCCAAAGCTATTCATTGGAGGACTAATTCATGGATTTGGTAACTTAAGAGCAACTACAGAGAACCTGTCTGTCCCAAGTTCATCTACTTTGGGATGTCTGATTTCTGCAGCTACTAGTAGTTATGCAACACTTCAAGCATTGGTCAGTGGCTATCCAAAGAAAAGTCATGTTAATTTTTTAAATGAGTGTCGGATTCTTACAAGAAGATCTTTTGTGAATATGTATCGTGAAGCGAGCTATTATTGGTTATGTCTACTTATCTATGGTGCATGGGATTTAAGTCGTGAAGAAATGAAGACATTGGTGCTGCCACCACAGTCCTTGTTGTGTTTACTTGACAAAGGAATTCCAAGAGTGATTGATCCCACACTTTATATCAGGTTGCTTTACAATATAATTACATGGCATGAAGAAGATCATTATTTATATGATACAAATTATTATCACTCAGGTGGAAACAAAACTTGGTATGGTATTCCTAGTTATGTAGCTTCTGAATTTGAAAAGAATTTCTTGGACCATGCATATTGTAACAAAGTGTTAACAGTATACGGAGAGAATGGTGCATTCAAATTTATATCATATAAAAAGACAATGTTTCTTCCTAATGTCTTGTTACAAAATAATGTTCTGGTTTATAAGGTATTGCAGCATCCAGGAAGTGCAATGAAGTCCATCTATGAAGGGGATTGTTGGAAAATTGCACAAATTTTAAAGTTTTTTTGTTTCAAGCAGTGGGATCCTGGAAAGAAAAGTCAGACACTACACAATCCCGCGGAAAGAAAATTTAGCATCTTAAGTTTTATTATAGAACCTTGAGGACAAGGTTCAAGTGAACCCCGCGGCAATGATAGAAGAGTATATTAATATTAATAATATTAGTTATTAGTGTTGTTGTTGAATTCTAGTTGTACTTGGGCTTTTAATAGTTGTTGGGCCTTTAGGTCTATTATCCATTAAGGGTATTATATAATGTAGTCTCATAGAGACATTGGAAATAATCAATGAAAAATCAAAGTTATCTTTTAATTCTATTTTCTTAGTTTGTTTACTTGTTTCTTTTAGTTTTGCAAGCCTTGTTAGAGTTAGCATTTTGCATCCTATCACCTTCTTCATATATTTCTTCTCCTTAATTCAGTCCCTATTCTTTTCATCTAAAAAAAACAGAATCCATCTCCACATAACAAAAAGAAATTATAGGCACACAACAACATTATTTCAAGGTATGAATTAGGGGTGTTCATGGTTCATGAACTGCACTGAACCGAACCACATAAATGCTTCAGTTCAGTTTTTAATAACCACATTAATAACAATTCAGTTAATTGTTAAAACAGTTTTAATTCAATTATAAATTGGTTTAAACCAGTTTGTATATTTAAACCAATTTAATACCAGTTTGAATATATAAACCGGTTTAAAACCAATTTATAGTTATATAACCAATTTTATATTAAAAACTATTTTAAAATTAATCTATTTTAAAATTTTGTCATATATATATATATATATATATATATATATATATATATATATATATATATATATATATATATATATATATATGTTTGTTTCAGTTGGTGTTTTGAAGATTTAGATTTCAAAAATCTTTGAAAATCCACAAATTTCAATTTGCGGAATCTCATTTTATTTTAAACATACAAACTGGTTAATGGCATTGGTTTTTCTTTAGTAGTATGTGATGCAGTTCCTTAAGACGATTTAAAAAATGGAAAATTCAATGCACACATATTTTATATTTTATTTATGCACACGTTGAATTTTAATTGGTTTTTATTTGATTAATCATATTATGTTTTTGTACACATATTCTTTCCGAACTTTTTTTAAAAAATTTAAAATAAAAAAACTGAAAAACCATTTATAAACAAAATGTGATCTCAACTATTTTATTTAAAATCATATTCTTTTATAAACTGCTTAATCACATTTTGTTGATGCACACGTTGAATTTCAATTGTTCTCAAAACAATATTTTCCTTTATTCTGAAACACTAAAATTTTCTTGCAAATACAAATTTTATTAATGACTTATATGAAATCATTAATAAATTATTAAGTTTATTGAAATTAATTAATCAAAATAAAAGAACTAATTTAGTCATATGTTCAGTCAAACAAATTAACTGGATACAAAACTCAAATTACAATTAGATATTTGCAATTTGGCAAAGGAAAAACGGACACTATTATGTATAGTAAGAAACATATTATATTTAGGCTTCATAGTTCATATAATATAACCAGTTTTTATTTTTGAAATTTTTTTCCAAATTTTTAGGAAATAATTTATTTTCAGATTTTGTTTTATTTTCAAGAAAAAAAATACTTTTTTACTTTCAGATTTTTTTTTTAATTTTTCGGTTTTTTTTATGTTAAATTTTTTTGGAAAAAATATGATTTTTTATTTTTAAAAAAAAAATTAATTTATATAATTAAACCAGTTTATAAAAGAAAACTGATTCTGAACCAGTTTTGAACTGAATTTGAATTGTTTAAATTAAATGGTTCAGTTCATTAACCATTTAAGTGGTTCAGGCAAGAGCACATACCCATTAAATTCGATAGCAGCGGAGGTGGTTGTGAGGTGGTGTTGTGATAACGCTGATCGGAGGTGAATCGGAAGTTGAGTCGGTGTTAAGGCGATGTGCGATTCGAAGAGGTTCTCCGAACCGTTATTGTTGTTGATGCGTTGCTCGCTTGAACAAAATGCTTGTTGCTTGTGCTATCGAGTTGTGCGGATGAGAGATGACCGATTCGTATTTGGAAGTAACAATCCTTCATCCTTTTATTTGTACTCCTTCAATACCTGTGAACCAAACAAGACACCAACAATATGGAGACATGGACCAGGTTAGTGAAATTAATTTGTAAAAAACCATATATTGTATTTGTTGTTCTTTTTGTTCTTCTCCTTTATGTTGGTATGAAGCTTGCGTTGATTGAATCGGCAGGTTGGAGAGAAAGCTGTGATTGTCGTTGTTTCACGGATGGAGCTGCTTTTCCCGATTTAACGGTGTGGCGATGCAACGTTTGAAATTGCAGTAGCAAAGTAACAAAAAAAACATATAGAAGCAAAAGGTTGTTTAGTGTAAGGGTTAAAAAAGGTTGTACGTCAACTAGTGGATGAAAATATATGATATGAAATATGTGCAAGACCAAAACGATATAAGGTTTTGTAGTTAGTGTTACACGTGAAGGTTTTTTGAAGATAGGGTTCCTTTTTTTTCCTTTGGTAAATAAAAGACCTATTTATACACACTTTTAGGTCAACAAGTAAGGAAATAAAAATATGGACCAAAGCCCAATCAAATTAAATCTGATTTAAATCAAATAATGTATAATTGTTTTTTTTCTTTTTATGAAATATGCATAAAATAAGTTAAAAATCATTATTTTAAAAAACCTATAATAAAAACACAAATTAAATATTAAAAAGATAAACATGCAATTTTTTGATATTTTTGTGATTTTTTTTTATGAAATGCATAAATCGAAATTAAAAACAAAATAAAAAAATGAGAAAAGTGTCAATACTAGGATTCAAACTCATGACCTTATACCTGCAAGCTTTACCTCCTTACCAATTGTGCCAATTCATTTATTCGAAATAAAATGACATTGGCATATATATGAGGGAAAAAATTTTGGGGTATGACAGTGGTCATGAAAGGAGTCAGATCCAAAGACAACTGTTACTTGTGGGAACCCAAAACTACAAGTCATTCATCTATATGTTCCTTGGCAGAAGAAGAAAAAGAGGTAAGAATGTGGCATAAAAAACTAGGTCATCTACATCTGAGAGGAATGAAGAAGATCATAAACAAGGAAGCTGTGAGAAGAATTCTAAAGCTACAGATTAATGAAGGTAAAGTATGCAGAGAATGTCGGGCTGGAAAACAAACCAAGATGTCTCATCCAAAGATTAATCAAGTCACTACTTCCATAACTTTGAAACTATTACATATGGATATAATGAGACTGTCATACCCCAATTTTTGACCCATGCATTTCGTTCCACTATACCATTTGCATATCATTCATTCATTCACTAAGATATGATTTCAAATGAACGACATTTGTGCAATTTAGGGTTTCTCATTGGTTTTGAGACTTTCTCACCAGATAAGACAAATTCATCTATTTTTTTTTTCTCTTGAGCAGTGGCCCGCGTGCTATTTGGTGTTTTTATTGGTGTTCTTATCAAATAAAGATTAATTCGTCTGTTTTTATCTCTATACAATGAGCCGCGAGATTAATGGTTATCTCCCTGTGTTGCTAGAGCATTATATGTTTTCCAATTGATGATCATTGAATTATGTGTTCTCATTTTCGTGGCTTCCTCAAGACGTTGCGATTATTATTGAACCATAGTACAAATGTTGAACATAAAGAGGCGGTATGCTATTTGTTTGATATGCAAGTTTGGATTAGATCTAGGAATTGATTTGAATTTAGATTCATTAGTGGAAGTATTCATGCAAGCTCTTAAGACTGCTAGGTGAAAATATATGGTAGATGCCTAGTAGGTCCGGACTCAATTATGGAGTCGTGGTGGAGATAATTCGTTGCTCGATGGAGTGTATGCGAATTATCCGGATTCTATTAGGAATCGGGTTCGATTGAATGAACCATGAATTGGTGCGGTCATGAAATAGGGATCGTACTTGACCATGAAACATGGGTCGTGGGTGTGATCATGAAATAGGGGTCACACTGGACCATGAAAAAGGGGTCGAGAGTTCCGACGGGAACTGTGGTCATGAACCACAATGTTTTGGTACCACATGCATTGTGTCAATTCATTGAGTCACATTGCATTGTCATTATTATTATATGTTTGTTGAGTTGTGATTGGAAGGGACATGTGTGTCGTGATATGTGCATTGTGGAGTTGCATAAATGAATGGATCTGTGATGACTTGTTTATGATATTGTGAATGATGCGTTAATTTATATTGTGACAAATGTTTGAATAAATAAAGTTTGTATATGCAGTGTGATGTTATGTGAACATGAACCTCGACCTGTGAATTATGTTATTATATATGTTCCTAGATCTTTTATAATAGTATGTAAGTACTCACCCTTTCTGCTGATATTTCCCCTACCATGGGAAATGGGCAGGTACTCAAGAATAGCAGTGGAAGTCCAAGATAGCTTTATGGAAGTCTTCTGTGTTGTTAGTTTGAGTCGCTCTGATATGTAACACGGGATGTTTTTGGGATTATTTTATTTGTTATTTTTAATTGAATTTTGTTACATATTTGTTTTTGATTCAAATATTTGAGGGCCACGATTTTATGTGGAGTTTTGGAATAAGTTGGAAAATGTGCCGTGATTATTTTTAAATAAAATAATATTTCCGCTGTTTTTATTGATTAATGAGAAATAAATAGATGAAGTAATTGAGACTTCATATTCTGTTTGGTTTGAAATGATGTGACATTCCACTTGTGTTTGTGAACTCTGATAAATTTTTATTATTTTACCGTATTTTTATAAAATGGGAAAGTGGGGTGTTACAGTCGTAATGAACGCAACCTATCTGCTGGGGCAGTTCCACAACAACGACGCAAGCCAGATGCACCTAAGCATCATTTCACAAAGATTAATATGTCATTAGAGTAGGCATTGTAACATTTGTTGAAGGTGGGGATGATTGTTGTGAAGGATCCTCCTAAACACATCAACACTTCCTCCGCTAAGCACAATTAAAACGTGCGATGTGCCTACCATTCCAATAGTCCGGGCACGACACCAATAGTTGTTCGGAACTAAAGATTAAGATTCAAGACATGATCAATGCTGGTGAAATCGAGTTCGACCCTCCTGCGACTCCTAACGTGATCACTGGCCCCATGCCTAATCACAACAAGATTGCGGATGCCGTGAATGGCTAGAAGGATGGGCTCTTGGGTCATTAGATTTACTTTCATTTGCAATTTATGTTATGTTTGTTCAAACATTTAACTTATGATAGACATTATCTGTTTTAATAATCATCAGTAATGCATTGCATATGTTTTTCTGGATTTATTTCTTCTCTCTATGTTAAAACTTTGTTTTTATTTCGTTTTGTGATATTCGACTCCTGCTAAGCTTGTATGCCTTTTGAGGGAGGATAACGAAATGATACTACAACCTCATACATTATGCTTTTGAACAGACTGTGTTGACTATGTACAAGCATTGTTTTAATTCTTAAACAATGGAGATATAAGGATGTTAATCCCTAGTCTCTTTGAGCCTAAGGAGTAGAATTTTTCTTTCACGTGCAAATTAAAACCTTAATCGTAACCTGGGACAGGGTAGTTACTCAGTTAACTCGGTTATGCCTGTATGCCTTTTACATAATTAGTGATGAGTTCCTGTAATCATTAAGTCAGGCAGTCAGTATCCATCAAAAGAAAAAAGTTGTTAAGTCAAAACCTATGAAGGAGACTTATCAAAAATTGAAACATCCCGCTGACTATAATCTCAAAATAAACAGTTCAGGCAAAAGATAGGGATAACAAATTCAAAAAATAGGTTGCTAAAAGTTCTTGACAAAAGAAAATATTGCAAAAAAGGATGACTTCCTGTCCAAATAAACTTCCGGTGCTTTAACCATCATCAAATTTCAGTGTTACGACTTCAAGCTCTGCTAGGACCTAATTGCAAAGTTAACTGAGCATAGGATCGAAGAACATCACGAAGATTGGGATGGGTACAAATAAACGCTGAGACGTTATCCTTTGTTTCTTAAACCGTGAACCAATCCACGTCACAACCCTTGAAAGTCCTAACTGAAGCATGGTTAGTTCGAAAGCATACTGTCACCAAAAAGGTATCCTGACTCCTTAAGGTTTACCATAAATGCTGAGTTGATATCACATTCTTACAAATAATACTCTTTTACATCTTTTATTTTAATGTTTTTCAAAAAAATTCAAGACAGACATATGCATTGCATCTTATGAGTTCATTATTAAGCATTTTCTGCTAAATACTTTCAAATGCTTAGCATCAGGAAGAATCTTCACAGGGTACGACTAATGACTAAAGTTATCCCGACAAAAGAAACCACTTCAACAAAATATCTTCTACGCCTGACTCAGTGGATTAGAAGACTTGTAGAGTATACTGATCACAACTTGATCACTCTAGGAAATCAATGCTTAGATACCTTATAAGACTTCTAGAGATTCTGATCACACCTTGATCACTCTAGTAACTTTTACAAATGAATGTAAACAAATTCTTACAAGAGTATAGTTTGATTCTTATAAAGCTATAATCACAACTGTGATATTTCTCTTAAGTTCTAAGCTTAACACTCACTAACTATTACAAGATATGTGAGGTTGAAGATGAAGTTCAAAGACTTTGATTCAGCAGCTCAGAGTTGTTCGCGTAAAAAGTTATTTAAATTTGTTCGGTCAACCTTTCTTCTGATCAGAACTTCACTATATATAGGCATTTGAGAAGATGACCGTTGGGAGGCATTTAATGCGTTGCGTGTTCCGTACAACCTTGCATTTAATGTTTCACTCTTTTGTCAACTACCTCGAGCCTTGCTTTTTCTGCTTTAACTGACTTTGCCTTTAATAGCTTCTAACGTTCCTTTTGTCAGTCAGCGTAGCCTGTCATCTTGTACATGATTCTGATTCTTATCTTTGTTGATACAACGTTTGAATATTCAGAGTCAATACAGCTTGGTGCAGAGCATCTTCTTGTCTTCTAACCTTGAAGAGTTTCTTAGCGTGATACCATAAGAACTTCAGTGCTTCTGCTTCTGAACTCAAGTTCTTCTGATGCTTCATAGACTATGTTATGATTCTGCATGACCATCTTATGATGTCTTGCCAGAGCATGTTCTGATGTTGCAATCTTGAACCTTCTGAGTCAGTGCTTCTTGCGCTGAATTGTGCATACTCTTTATATATTTCCTGAAATGGAAAATGCATAGGATTAGAGTACCACATTGTCTTATACAAAATTCATATACATTGTTATCATAAAAACTAAGAATATTGATCAGAACAAATCTTGTTCTAACAATCTCCCCCTGAATGATATGAATTTGCAATCAAAAAATCAGATGACCAAAGACAATTACACAGTTATAGCATAAGCATATAAACGGAGTGTGTGAATATGTCTCCCCCTGAGATTAACAGTCTCTCCCTGAAATAAATACTAGAAGAATTTTTAAATAAAAGACTTCCCTGAGTATTTTTCATTTTAGTCGAGACGTTCACATTGCCTAGAACTTCAGAACATTCAGAGCTTCTGCTTCTTGCTTCCATAGGACAGCTTCAGAGCTTTGAATTTCTTCTTGAATCATAGCATGCTTTGTTGAATCAGAACATCTTTGAATGTATCAGAGCATCATCAGAGCATCTTTACATCCTGAAATGTTTCAGAGCATACTAGACAAAAATAATCAGAATATTCTTATAACCCAGAATATATTAGTCAGAGCAAAAAGAGAGAAGGAAATGTATTGAGCATATTCTTCAACGAGAATATCAAAACATTCATTCTTCTTGCTTCTGATCTTGAAGCTTCACAGCGCTAAGCTTGCTTCAATCTATCAAGACATGCTTCTTGACAGAATTGCTTTTCCTTATGAATTTGCTTCTCATGTTGAGCTTTTTCAGAATGACTTCAATCCTGCAAAAATCTCAAAGACATAGAACTTGCAAATAATGTTAGGAATGTTGAGACTTAATCCAAGCAACTGATATAGTAAACCAAATCAATTATCATGTTTCTCCCCCTTTTTGTCATAACATCAAAAAGCATATAAAATATTCAGATGATAAAAACAAAGAGTGAAGAAGATAACGATTTCATTCATAGCGTTCACCAGATGCAAGAAACAAGACAACAACTAAGACCAAGACACAAATACGACTAGCCTTCATAGCGTTCACCAGAACTGAAGGTTTAGAAGAAGTAGCTTCACAGCTATCTGTTGCACCCCAAAATTTTCCCATTTATTTATATCCAATTGGATTCCATATCCCATTTATATGCATACCTCATCTAGGTCCTTCATTCATATATCCATTCATTTCATTGCCATCTTTCCGAGAAACTGATAAAAAGAAGTGGAAATTGAGAACGCTCTGGTTAAAGGGAAAGTCAGGTCTGAAATTGATGTGTGAGACATTTCATTCACATCCTTCTGAAATCAGGGTTTGAATATTTACAAGTCAAAGCTTTGATAGAAGACACAGTCTCCAGATTCATCTGATCCTTCAAAACTAGGGTTTTGACCAAAGTCGACCAGGATGACTTTTTGGTCAAACATTTAATCAGGAATTGACTTTTTGAGTACAAGAATGCAAATGCTTGAAGAAATATCCAATGGATTTAATAAGTTGAAGTTTGATTGGGAATTGGGTCAAAAACTGATTAATCGGGAAATTCATCTGGAATCGGAAAAATCAGGAAAAGCTGACTTTTTGGTCGAAGTCAAAGTCAACTGTCAAATATTGACTCATTGTGGAAAATCGGTCAAAGAAAAGTCAAAGAAATAAATAAAATCATGAGATAGCCAAAACTTTCCAAATGTGGAAAGTAGTTAAAAAATGAAATTTCTAAAAGAGGAAACTTTGATACTTAGAGAAATTTTGAAGACTTTGGCAATGGCTGGACAGCTGACTTCATGGCTATTTTACACGTGGAGCTGGGCATAATTTTAGAAAGATTTCAACATGAAAAATACTCAGATCATGACATACTACAATTCTCTAGTTGGAAGTTTTCTCATTCGAGGCCTGGTTAGAGAGATAAAAGGATAGAAAGTTGGAAGAAACACACTGGATCTATGTTCAATACTTAGAAAAAATTTGAAGTTTTAAGATTGATTGATCAACACACTTTGTGGCATATTTTCACGTGGCAGTTGGCATCATTTCAGAAGAGGGTCAACATCAATGTTGTTCATCTCATGGGGATGAACAACTTTGTAGTTGGACATTTCTCCAACCAAGGTTTGGATCAAGAGATATGTTCATTGGAAATTTGCAAATCATCACTGGATCAAGACAAGTTGCCAGGCATGTTCCTTGACCAGCGTGAGCATTTAATCAAACATGTGGTGTGCAAGATTGGAAGTCAGTTATAGAGCATTGCATGAGTCACATAAGTTCAAGATTGGTACCATTCTACTCTACTCTATGTCCTCTGCACGGTGAGCCAAGGGTGATGTCAATCGAGTGAATATTGAATCAGTTTTAAACCTCCAAAGTCACGCCATGGCAAAGTTATGTGTTGGCATGGGCATGAGTCAAATTCCAAGTCACGCGCAGGCATATCCACAAACACGTGGTACGCCATATGTAAATCCAGTTTTAGAGCATTGTGAAGGTCTCACTGAGGCTAATCTAATGTCAATATGTTCTATTCCATTTCCTCTTTCCAAGGGTCCAAAGTTCATGGAAATTGTCAAAGAGTTGAAGGAGATACAAGGCTCTAAAGTCACTCGGCTAGAGGTTGCATAACGTCTACGACCAGGCGAGTCACGTGCACGGGTAAGTTTCAGATGTGGACCATGAAGTTTGAGGGTTATTCACATAAGTCAATAAGCATCATCTTGCAATTGTGCCAACATGAAAAAAACTCCTTGCCATGCCTTCTTTACATTGAGCTTAAGCTTGAAGAAAGTGGTGGTTTATTGAGAAACTTAGGCATATACAAAAACAAGGCTGCAACATGGAAATGTATAGCGTGGCATGCATACACACACTACTCCAATGAGCCGTGCACAATCCTGGGCACATGAAAAGTAAGAGAAATCTTACTAAAAATGTAAAAACACTTGTTTACTAATCTCAGAGGAAGCAATCCGCTACAACTCTACACCATAAGCTACCATGCAAACCATGCAAGAACAAAGAAGAGGAAAGAATCCAATGCATTCACCCAGACCAAGTTCCATACACCTCACACTCACACTATAAATATGAAAACTCCTCACAAACTCAAGGATCACGATTCATTTTCCAGATTTTTCACATCTCACTCTCTTCTCCTCTTCTCTCTCGTTGCTCTCTCTCTCCACCACAACGACATAACAAACTTCTCTAACCACCATAACAAACTTCCCTCTCCGCCATAAATGACTCCAACAAACTTTCTTCACCATCACCACCACCACCACAATAACAACCTCCATTATCACCGATCATCTTCATTGCCACTAGTTCTATAGCAAGATCTTCAACAACATCAAAACTGAAAGAAGCTTCCACTCTTTCAGAGCATAGGCAAGCATACACGAAGCCATAAGTCCATGTCTCAGAGCAAACGCATCTTCACCGTCTCATCATCATCTTCAAGGATTGAAGTTAAGGCGCGAGAGGTAAAAGCTTGCTGAAGAACTCCGTTTGAGAACCTTTCCAGGTAAGATCTAAGAAAGTCTCTCATCATTACAGCATTACGTATAGGTCTTACGCATCTGGAATATACTCCTTGCTTGTGCTTGAATCCTCCGTTCTTGAATCCTGTTAGTTTAGTGTGTATTAGTAGGAGCGTGTATATGTTGAATCCGCTTGTTTGAGTGTCATGAATGTGCAGAAGCTGATCTATATGCTTAGGTTGAGTTTTAATGGAGTTCTTGTTAGTTAGGGTTTACGAAACGCATTCGGTTATGGTGTTAGAAGAAGAATTAAGTAAAACTAATGGTGGATTCGTGTTCAGTGGTAAAATCCGAGTGGACCGGTGGTTGCCTTTTGTTTTTCTGGGCATTTTGAGGTTGCTCCGGCGGTGGTGGTGCCGGGGAAGATGATCGGAGATTAGCTCCGGCGTCTGTGTTATATTCCATTTCCATCTCCGTCCTGCTTAGGTGGCATGCTGTGACTGGTTTAGATTCCTATCCGTTAGCATTTTGTCTTTTTCCAAATGATGAGGCAGTGTGTTGTTATGCTGTTATTGGCTGGGGAGCGTTTTTGTCTTTTAGTCATTTAAATCCATAATTCACCAATTGATATCACATGGTCTCATGTATGTCACGTTTCCTTTTCGGAATAATGTATGCTGACTGATTAAAAATAAATGAAATAAAAGTAATGCAAAATGGAAATAAGAGGATACTGGGCCACAAATTGGTATTGATGCTTGGGCCTGTTTTCGTTTTGCTTATTCATCACCCTTTTGCTAATTCACCCCCTGCTGGTAATGATAAAAAATATATTTTCTAACCAATTAGAATTTTAGAAGTATTGTTTCTTCTTTTTAGAATTTAATTGGTGTTTTTTTCTTCAAATTGTGATTGGTACATAATAATAAAAGATACATAGTTTTTAGTTTTAATTCTTGAGAAATAGTCTTAAACAATGAATAAAAATGTAATTTGCTTGTGAATATTTTTCATGGTTAGTTTAGATTTTAGTTCTTTCTTTTTGTGAATATTTTCATATTTTGTGAAATGTCTAAAATATCCTTAGTTGTTAAAGTTGACTTTGGTCAACTTAAACAACTCTTTCCTTAACCTTCCCTTAGATGTTAGTTTAGATATTAAATAGGAATTAGAATAACTTAGATTAGAGAATAGGTTAGTTCCCCTTTGTTCATTCTTTTTTCTTTTACAACTCTAAAACACCTAATAAATATCAAAATAAAATCCCTTTAAAAAATACCAAGAAAATACCAAAAACATTAATAAAAAAGTGAAAATTATTAAAAAGGGAATGGAAGCTTGAATCTCCCTTGCTATAGGGAATCATTCGAGTGCTTGGATCTCCCTTGCTTTAGGGAACCATTCGGGCGTAAGTTCCTAAGTTCTAAAAAACACAAACCAAAGGGTAACTCGAATCTCCCTTGCTTTAGGGATTCATTCGAAACTCCCAAACTCTCTTCTATCTCTCGCCCTCGTGGCATTCTTAAGAATATGTTGAATCCATTCTATAATTATGCGTATGTCTCCAAAGGTCGAGCATCGTGGATTGCGACTTTAACCTCTGTTCAACTAAAAAACACAAAAACATAGAAAATCTTGAGCCGAACTACGGTCGCTCTGATTCCTGAAAAGGATACGTAGGCATTGGGTCGCGGGGCCTAAGCGAGCACACTTGTAAATAATTCCTTCTTTTCCCCGTATTTATTTTGCATTCATTCGCATTTAGGTTTTAGACATAGATACACCCTTTAGATAGAAACAAACATAGGTGGATACCATCGAGTACGATGGGCGTGAGGGGTGCTAGCACCTTCCCCTTGCGTAACCGACTCCCGTACCTAGATTCTCTGGTCGAAAGACCTTGTTCTTATTCTGAGTTAGGTTTCCTGGTATTCCTTTCCCTTATGGGATAAATATATTAGTGGCGACTCTGATCCATTTTTCGCGGTAGCGACAGCTGGCGACTCTGCTGGGGATGTTGATAGACCTGTGCTGGTCCATTCCTAGCGAGTCGATCCTAGCCTTTGTTTGTTTCTTTTATTGGGTGTTTCTTTGTTTGTTTTTATGTTTACATCTTGTATATATGTTTGCATATCATGTTTATTTCCGCTTGCACATCATGCATCTGGACTATATTATGGGTCCCCGTGGGGGCCACATATTTTTCTGCTCTGTTTTGCAGGTGGGGGGTTTTTGTGAGGTAAAAGGCCCACTACCCAAGCCAGTGACACATAGGATTAGCGTGGATGCTCATGTTGACTCCCGTGGCTCTTGCTACGATCGAGCTTGACATGGGGTACCACAACTGGGCGAGGTTCTTTCATGGAACACTGTGTCTGGCACGCTTGTTGCCTCAAACACTTTGTACCCCATGGGAACTGTAGACCCTAGTGACCATTAGGGACCACCTGTCCGTGTCTAGAATACATACCCGTGAGATTGGGGTGGGACAGGATACTAGCCTTCATCATACCCGGATTTCTATATTGCAATCTGAAGCCGGAATTTTGAACCTGCATTATTCAGAAAGATCAGTATAATTCAGATATCTAGATTGCCAGACGTTCAGTCTCACCACTTTGCATTGCATAACATCATTACTTTATCCACTTCATTTGTGGGGGATTCTAAAGTCTATTTCCAAAAAAAGGAAAAAAAGAGGAAATGAAAAAAGTAGAAAAACAGAAAAGATGGGAAAAAAAAAAGATACTATATGCAAAAAAAAGGAAGTAAAAGAGAAAAAAAGTTGATGAAAAGACTTTAGGATCCCTTAGAAATGAAACATGCATTCATACTATCATGCATTTCATGGTTCAATCAGAAGCTTATGGGGGCCCTTTCTACTCAGATTCTGATCTCAGCAACAAAGTTGACTTCTCACCGCTATGTGCTCGAAAGTTAATGATGAAACAACTCCGTGAGGATTTGAATGAGATGAGAACATAAATAGGGATTAACGTGAATCAGTGTATGGAGGCTATCCAAGGTTTCTCTCTTAGACAAGAAGAATTGAGGCAAGTTCCTTAAAGGCCAGATGGCAATGTTAATCTCACCCATGAGAAGGTCTTACGAATTAGAATGTCTGAAATAATGTTGAGATTCCTATTCTTGGTAAGGAGGAAACACATCATGAGAATAATTTGAAAATTGAAGTCTTCAAGTTTCCGATCATTGAAATGAAAAAAGGTTCCACCTCTTGGAGAAAAGGTTGAAAATCATAAAAGGACGTGACTCCCTTGATTTAGACATTGTTGGATTGTTCCTAGTGCTTGATGTCAAGAGCTGCAAAGGTCATTTATTCTATCTCTGATTAGATTGGACATGCAAGCCAAAGTGATAATCATCACTTGTACACATGTGGAAATTGCGTGGGGCTCCCGACCGAGGGATAAGCAAGACATTGTCTATCTTGAGTATTGCATCATTTGCATTGCTCCAATCCCTAAAGTAAAAATAAAAATAAAAATGCACCACTCTTGTTGGAATATTCTTCTGGGAAGTAATATAAAGTGTGTGGAAGGAACATATGATAATGCTAAATGGCTACCATGCTGGGGCACCTGGCCATTTAATTGAAGATCATAATACATTCAAGGGCAAAGTTCAAGTCCTCGCTGATCTCAGAACAACAACATTCATTCCAAAGAGGTTTATGCTTATATTGAAGTCTCAATGGGGTATCAAAGCTGCAGAAAGCATTCAAGAGCATTAAGCCCATACGGAGTCATGTCTCCTCAACAAGAGCATTCATTTAGTTCTCTATTGCATTCTCATTTGTAACATTTCATTGTTTGTTTAAGCATTGCTAGCATGTAAAAATTTGTTAATTTTCAAATTAAAATCATAATACACGGTTTATGTTTGTCTTGAAGTAACCCATTCGTTTTCACTCAAAAAAAAATGTTTTTGGCATTACGATACCAACTTTACTTATCGCTTGCTTAGGCAACGAGCGGAGGGAGAATGATGATGGTTATAAAAATGCAAAAATCCCTAACTGTGTGTTTTTGAATAAAACCCTACTGATGATGTACAGGCATTGTTTCAAATCCCTAAACACCGGAGATATAAGGGAGATAGACCCTCGTTAACCCTTTGAGCCTTGAAGGAGGAGTTTCTTGTTTTATCAGAAAAAACCCTTATTTTTAATCCTGGGGCAGGGTAGTGTTCATTTAACTTGATCAAGTGTTCAAAACTCACAAATGGTATGCATCTAAGGATACAACAATGGTTATCCTTCAAAAGGTTGAGGAAATTTAAAACCGTGATGGTTATCCTTCACCTACCAAGAGGAAAAAAGATGATGATGCCACAATGGTAATTCTTCATTAATCATGGAATGAAGCAGTCGCAATCACTTCCAACGAATCAAAGACAATGCGAGGTCACACGACTTGTTCAAGAAAGAAAAAGAAAAAAAAATATATTGCAAAAAAAAAAAGAAAAGAAAAAGGATAAAGAAAAGAATATGGAAATAGAAAGAAAAAAAAAGGATGGTGAAAAAAGCAAAAACAAAGTCGTGTGATAATGAATCAGAAGAATAAAAGGTGAAGCGACTGCCATGTCCGAAAAAACCGCATTGATTCCTCAACCATCTTAAAATTCCTTTTGAGGGATGAACACTCATGTTGAGTTAACTGAATATAGGAATGGAGAACATCACGAAGGGGGTGGGCACCAAATAATTCTGAGCCTAAAAATCCTTTATTTCCGAAAACCATGAACCAGGCCAAGTTACAACCCTTAAAAGTCCTAATTGAAGTAGGGTTTATTTTGAAAATGCACTCCCATGAGATAACGTTTAGCTGACTCCCAATGACGCGTCACATATCTATGTTGGTATTGTATGCCCGCTTTACATTTCATTCATAAGAGGTGGCCACCTCATTGCATAAAAAGTTTTAAACTTCAAGACTAGCATAGGCTCTGTTAGACGCTGGCCTTAGGATCTAGAGGGGGGGTGAATAGATCGTTCACAGTTTTACGGATTTAAACGACTTTTCAGCGGAAGTGATTCTGAATCGACTCGCGTCTATTCCGAACCACTATCGAAACGATCATATATGTGTTTAAAAAACCAGTCAAAGACTTGAGGTAAATGATAAGAGCATATGTTGCAGAATCAAAGCGTTTCTCTTATTGAAAATTAGATTAACTTTTTGTATGATGGACAATGTTTGCAATGCAGTAAGAGTGATAGAAACAAATATACAAACACTTGGTGATAATGATCAAATTGAAGGTAATTCAATGTGTGGTGGATTGTGATGTTTATGTAAGTTCTTAATTCACAATCTTAACACTCGAATCATTGATCAATTTGCTATTATAACCAAATATGAACAGAATGTAAATGAAAAAGTAAAAGCGACAAGAACACGATATTTGTTTAGGCAGTTCGTCGATCGTCCTCGCTACGACTACGTCTGCCCCCAATTCCAAATTGAAATTGGGTAATCTTTCATTAATGTTGAAAGTAGTATATACAAAGAAGATAACAAAGCGATAAACGATAAACCAATTATGTCGATCCTTTGAATCTTCTTCCCCCTTAATCTTGAGCAAGATCAAGGTTATCCAAGAGCTTCACTTTGATTCCCTTCTGCAGTGTCTTGATTCCTTGAACTCCCCGTTCCTCAATCGTTACACTCAGCCGAATCCTCAATGAACGCCTCTTGATAAAAACCCCTAAGAACCACCCGTCGTGGAGGACAAAACCCGCAGATTTTATTCACCAACAAACCCCACAAACCTTCACCCACTAGGAATCTTCAATTCTGTTCCATGGACGTTATCGAACTCATCACTAACCCGCAACGCAAGAATGATTATGTGTAATTGTGTTGGAGATGATGAAGAACGAAGATGAGAAGCGTTTGTGTATCTTTCAGTCGTTGGTGTTACTTTAAATAATGAACCTTTGATAATATATAAGATAACTTAGCAGTTGGAGATGAGAGAAACAGAATTTTTGGCATTCTTGATCAGTTAGGTCGACCTCTTGTAGAGCTTAGGTCGACCTAGCAGTGCTTGCAGAATTTTGCTCCCAGTTAGGTCGACCTGTTTAAGGAGTAGGTCGACCAGAATCCTCTCAAAATGCATTCTGGGGACATTTTCTCAGATTAGGTCGACCTAGTCGTTGTGTAGGTCGACCTAGCAGACTGGTATGTAAATTTCATCAATTTAGGTCGACCTGGATGATGTGTGAGTCGACCTAGCAGAAGTATGTGGATTTTTCTCCATTTTAGGTCGACCTGGGTTGACAGTAGGTCGACCTAACTGCTGGTTTTCTGCATTTTTCTTGATCTGCTTGTGTTGAGTCGACCTAAAGTATAATAGATCAACCTGTACTTGTCATGAGTGATCAATGCTTGCTTTTCTTTGAGTTTTCTGCTTCTGCCTTGTTGTTTGAATGCTCATTTGAGTTTGCCATAAATCAAAAACATCTTTGAGTGTAATCTTGTATTCACATGCTCCCCCTTTTTGATGATGGCAAACCATTAGTCGAAGCTTTGGTGATAAGTGATAAAGACTCAACAAAGCTCCCCCGTACATCCAGCATCTATCTCTCAACAAGTCAATCTCTCAACACAGCTCCCCCGTACACTCAGCATCTATCTCCCCCTTTGTCAACATCAAAAAGAGATACAACGAAAATAGAAGAGTAACGAGAGAACCATAGATAAAATGCTAGCATTCATAAAAAGGTAGACAGTTATAGCATGAGAGTCAAATGAGCAAGAGCGATATATGTATGAAGTCACTATAAGCATGTTAATTGATAGCATATTATAGTATCAATAATATTTTTGGAAGTGAACAACAATAACGTTACTGCTTTCTCAACTTTAATGGCAGCCTTTAATCAATGTGGAATGACGCCTGGCTAGATGATGAACTACCTTTACGCTAAGAAAAATGTTAGCAAGAGAGAACATATATATATATATATATATATATATATATATATATATATAAAGTAAAGGAATAATATTAAGAGAGAACAAACGTAATTAGCCCAAATTAGAGATATCAAGTATCCCTAATTCCCTACGAATGTTGAAGTATTGCTCCGTTGCTGGAGGTTTGGTGAATATGTCAGCTAGTTGCTTCTTGCTTTTTACATGTTCAAATGTAACGTCCCCTTTTTCTACATGATCTCGTAGAAAGTGATGTCTTATTTCAATATGCTTGGTACGTGAGTGTAAGACAGGATTTTTACTCAAGTTTATGGCACTTGTGTTATCGCACATGATAGGTATGCGATCAAGCTTAATACCAAAGTCAAGAAGTTGTTGCTTGAGCCATAATATTTGTGCACAGCAGCTTCCAGCAGCTACATATTCTGCCTCAGCAGTAGATAATGCAACCGATACTTGTTTCTTGCTATGCCAACTTATCAATGAATTTGAGAATAGATGACACGTTCCACTGGTGCTTTTTCTATCGGATTTGCAGCCAGCAAAATCTGAATCAGAGAATCCTACCAAATGACACTCATTTCCCTTTGGATACCATAGGCCATATGTAGTAGTTCCACGTAAGTATCGCAGAATTCTTTTGACAGCTTTCAAGTGAGATTCTTTTGGACAAGATTGATATCTTGCACATATACACACACTAAACATGATGTCTGGTCTTGAGGCAGTAAGATACAATAGTGAACCTATCATACCTCGGTATAATTTTACGTCAACCTCTTTACCTTTCTCATCTTTGTCTAGATTAGTATTTGTTGCCATAGGTGTGTCAATTTCTTTTGCTTCACTCATTCCAAACCTTTTGAGCAGCTCCGTACAGTATTTAGTTTGATTCACAAACGTTCCATGACTGAGTTGCTTGATTTGTAGGCCAAGGAAGAAATTTAGCTCACCCATGAGACTCATCTCAAATTCACTCTGCATAAGCTTAGAAAAATCTTTGACAAGTTTTGCATTAGTCGACCCAAATATAATGTCATCTACATAAATTTGGACTAAGAGAATATCTTTATCTTTTCTTTTAATAAAGAGAGTAGTGTCAACTTTACCCCTAGAGTACCCTTGACTAAGGAGAAACTTGCTCAAACGTTCGTACCAAGCCCGAGGGGCTTGTTTAAGACCGTATAGAGCACGTTTCAGCTTATAGACATGAGTTGGATACATGTGATTCTCAAAGCCGGGTGGCTGAGCAACATAGACTTCTTCATTTATATAGCCATTTAGAAAGGCACTTTTAACATCCATTTGGAATAGTTTGAAGTCTTTAGAACAAGCGTAAGCAAGTAAGAGACGAATAGCTTCGAGACGTGCTACAGGAGCGTATGTCTCTTCATAATCAATACCTTCCTCTTGATTATAACCTTGGGCAACTAATCTAGCTTTGTTTCTAGTAATAACGGCGTTTTCATCAAGTTTGTTACGAAAAATCCATCTAGTGCCTATTACTTGATGATCTCCCGGATGAGGGACTAAGTCCCAAACATCATTCCGTTTAAATTGGTTTAATTCTTCTTGCATGGCCATTAGCCAATGCTCATCAAGTAATGCATCCTTAGCGTTTTTCGGCTCAACTTGTGAAACAAAAGCAAAATGATGACAGAAGTTACTTATCTTTGAACGTGTTGTAACGCCCCTTGAGATGTCTCCTATTATATTGTCAATTGGATGGTCTTTCACGTTTGTCCAGGCCTTGGGAAGTTCTTCATTGTTTGAGATGCTTTCTTTTTCATTTTCATTGTGAGACTCATCTTTCTCTCTCTCAGCATCTTTCTTTACAATACTTTCATTCTCATCTTCCTTATCCTTGACAATGTCTTCAGTGGATGGACCTGCACCATTAAATGAAAGACCTTTCTCGACATATTTTGCATAAGATTCATCAAAAGAAACGTGTACTGACTCTTCTACTATAAGTAATCTCTTATTATATATTCGATATGCTTTGCTAGATTGTGAGTAACCAAGGAATATGCCCTCATCAGCTTTAGCATCGAATTTGCCAAGATTATCCTTACCATTGTTCAAAACAAAACACTTGCAACCGAATACATGGAGATGAGATACATTTGGTTTTCTACCTTTTAGTAATTCATAGGGAGTTTTGTTCAGTATAGGACGTATTGTTATCCTATTCAAAACATAACATGCTGTACTAATCGCGTCAGCCCAGAAATACTTTGGTAGATTACCCTCATTCAGCATTGTTCTTGCCAGCTCCTCTAGAACCCGATTTTTACGTTCAACTACTCCGTTTTGTTGAGGTGTTCTAGGAGCTGAAAAGATATGCTCAATTCCATGTTTATCACAATATTTTTCAAAAAGAATGTTTTCAAACTCTCCACCGTGATCACTTCGAATTGCAACTATTTTGTTGTTCATTTTGTTTTGACATAATCTTGCAAATTGTGTGAAAGCTGGAAAAGTTTGATCCTTACTAGGTAGAAAGATTGTCCAACAAAATCTCGAGTAATCATCGACAATGACAAAACCATAGGTGTTTCCACCTATGCTTTTAGTCCTTGAAGGGCCAAAGAGATCCATGTGAAGTAGTTCAAGAGGGCGTGATGTTGAAACCACGTTCTTTGATTTAAAAGAGATTTTTGTTTGCTTTCCCTTTTGACAAGCATCACATAGATGATCTTTTGAAAAGTTCATTTTAGGTAAGCCGATTACTAAATCTTTTGAGACAACTTTATTAAGTAAGTCAAAATTTATGTGGGCGAGACGTCTATGCCACAGCCATGAGTCATCGCCCAGAGCAACTAGACACTTGGTACTAGACTTAGATACCTCATCCAAGTTTAGCATGTAGATGTTGTTTACTCTTAAGCCCTTAAACATAATGTCTCTTTTCTTAGTATGTTCTATTGTGCAGCCAGAGTTTGTAAACATTACTTTAAATTCTTTGTCACACAATTGACTTATACTTAAAAGATTATGTTTAAGACCTTCTACTAGCAGCACATCAGTTATAGTAGTGGTAGAAGGGTTACCTACACTTCCTTTACCAAGTATGGCTCCCCGATTGTTATCTCCATAGGTGACATACCCCTTTTTCTTTGCTTGAAACTCAACGAAAAGAGATAGGTCTCCAGTCATGTGTCTTGAACATCCGCTATCAAGGAACCACAACCTTTCGGCAATGTCAAGACACTTTTCCTGCAAGATTAATTTAAAGAGGGAGGTCCCCAATTTTCATTGGGTCCTTGGTAGTGAGTACACAATTTGTTGCACTTAGGCAACCATTGAAATACTCCTTTAGGAACTAAAATTCTCCTAAATTTGCATTTTTCAATGGTATGTCCCTTTTTGCAACAATAATGACAGGTAATATGATGAGAATATGGAGTTTTGCTAGTTGATACTTTTGGTACAAAAGTGTATTTGCTATATAAAGGAGTATACGATCTTTTGAACTTGTTTGGATCAACCGCAAAAGTCACTTTTGGTTGTAGAGCCTTGTCTAACTTGGCTTTTAGATCTCTTACTTCTTTTTGCCAAATGTGACATGTCTCACAACCAAACCATGATGTAGGATCTATTTCAACTTTGTCCTTTTGAATGTCTAGCATAGATTGTTTTAAAGCTTCCATATCCTTTTCGGTTTTCTCAACTTTTGATTCAAGATATGAAAATATTTTCTTATTTGAGGCCAAAAGTTTGAAAGCTTTAATTGCATCTCTATGTAATTCTTCAAAAGCAAGTTTTAGTTGAGAATGAGATACCTTATCTACGAGTTCAGGTTTAAGATGACTTACAGCTTTCTTTTTCTTGTTTTGATGAGCCATGAAACATAGGTTTGCTGATTCTTCTTCATCGCTTGATGAGCTTTCACTAGATGAATCACTTTCCCATGCTATGTAAGCTCTTTTAGATTTGTTATGACCTTTGCTTTGGTTCTTCTCCTTTTCTTTCTTAAGGTATGGACAATCCGGTTTGTAGTGACCGGCTTTCCCACAATTGAAGCAAAGACCTTTGATCTTTCCTTTGTTGTCGTCATCTTGTTTGAACATGTTTGATTGCTTTCTATAGTTGATCAAGCCTTTGTCGGAATGTTTTGCTCCATTTTTCTTTAGATATTTGTTGTATCTTCGCACAAACAGTCCCATTTCCTCATCATCGGAGTCTTCGTCATCACTTGTGTCACTATCCTTTGGCTCTCGTTTTGAGGTCTTTGAGCTCGAAGGTTTTAGAGCTATTGACTTCTTCTCTACCTCTTTCTCCATGTTCTTTTCTTTCTTTGTCCTTTTCTCATGCATGTCAAGGCATTTAAGGTGTTGTTCATGTTCCTCTAGTTTACCAAATAGAGTTGTGATGTCTAAAGTGTTTAGATCATTTGCTTCCTTTATTGCTGTAACTTTGGGTTGCCATTCCCTGTTCAAACATCTTAAGATTTTGTTAGTAGCAACTGCATTGGAAACAGGTCTATCAAGAGAATTTAACCGATTTTTCAGATGAACGAATCTCTTCTGCATGTTTTCGATGGATTCACCATCTTCCATGTGGAAGAGTTCGAACTCTTGAGTTAACGTATTGATCCTAGCTAGTTTGACATCATCCGTTCCCTCGTGGGCAACTTGCAATGTGTCCCACATAGCTTTAGCTGATCTACAATGGGAAACGCGATAGTATTCATCAACTCCTAGAGCTGAGATTAGAATATTTCTCGCTTTCCAATCGTATGCATATCTCTTTTCATCTTCAGCATCCCAAGTATTTTCTGGTTTTGGAACAACTGCACCAGCTGCATTTGTCATGGTGATCTGAAAGGGACCATTGACAATAGCTGTCCAGATGTTCCTATCAATTGCATTGATGTGGACACACATACAATCCTTCCAATAGCCATAGTTTTCACCGTTGAAAACTGGAGCTCTATTAAGAGCCCCTTTAGGTCCGGAAGCCATCTTTCCAATAAGTGTTTCACGTAGCACGGAATAAACCAGAGCTCTTGATGCCACTTGTTAGACGCTGGCCTTAGGATCTAGAGGGGGGGGGGTGAATAGATCGTTCACAGTTTTACGGATTTAAACGACTTTTCAGCGGAAGTGATTCTGAATCGACTCGCGTCTATTCCGAACCACTATCGAAACGATTATATATGTGTTTAAAAAACCAGTCAAAGACTTGAGGTAAATGATAAGAGCATATGTTGCAGAATCAAAGCGTTTCTCTTATTGAAAATCAGATTAACTTTTTGTATGATGGACAATGTTTGCAATGCAGTAAGAGTGATAGAAACAAATATACAAACACTTGGTGATAATGATCAAATTGAAGGTAATTCAATGTGTGGTGGATTGTGATGTTTATGTAAGTTCTTAATTCACAATCTTAACACTCGAATCGTTGATCAATTTGCTATTATAACCAAATATGAACAGAATGTAAATGAAAAAGTAAAAGCGACAAGAACACGATATTTGTTTAGGCAGTTCGTCGATCGTCCTCGCTACGACTACGTCTGCCCCCAATTCCAAATTGAAATTGGGTAATCTTTCATTAATGTTGAAAGTAGTATATACAAAGAAGATAACAAAGCGATAAACGATAAACCAATTATGTCGATCCTTTGAATCTTCTTCCCCCTTAATCTTGAGCAAGATCAAGGTTATCCAAGAGCTTCACTTTGATTCCCTTCTGCAGTGTCTTGATTCCTTGAACTCCCCGTTCCTCAATCGTTACACTCAGCCGAATCCTCAATGAACGCCTCTTGATAAAAACCCCCAAGAACCACCCGTCGTGGAGGACAAAACCTGCAGATTTTATTCACCAACAAACCCCACAAACCTTCACCCACTAGGAATCTTCAATTCCGTTCCATGGACGTTATCGAACTCATCACTAACCCGCAACGCAAGAATGATTATGTGTAATTGTGTTGGAGATGATGAAGAACGAAGATGAGAAGCGTTTGTGTATCTTTCAGTCGTTGGTGTTACTTTGAATAATGAACCTTTGATAATATATAAGATAACTTAGCAGTTGGAGATGAGAGAAACAGAATTTTTGGCATTCTTGATCAGTTAGGTCGACCTCTTGTAGAGCTTAGGTCGACCTAGCAGTGCTTGCAGAATTTTTCTCCCAGTTAGGTCGACCTGTTTAAGGAGTAGGTCGACCAGAATCCTCTCAAAATGCATTCTGGGGACATTTTCTCAGATTAGGTCGACCTAGTCGTTGTGTAGGTCGACCTAGCAGACTGGTATGTAAATTTCATCAATTTAGGTCTGTAGATGTTGTTGATTGGCTGTAATTTTTGGTAAAACTAATTGTGGTTCTATCATGTCAAAAACAGTGTCATGACATGCTTTATGTTGTTATGAAGTCCTTCATTATGCAGGCCTTTACCTGATGTCAGGGCCGATGTCATGACATTCGCAGCTGTTCGTTATTTTCTATTACTACTTATGATTGTATGATCTGATAAGACCTTATGCGCTATATTTGGTAATAATGGATTCTGATCTGTTTCAAGGACGTCTTGGATGATTACTATTATGAGTTCCTTGTGTAATGGAGATTTGTTTTAATTAGGGCAAAAACTATTTTGTGGATCCAAGGCCCAGTTGCTGTATTGTCTGAAGGCTATTTAATCCATGCAGGTGCTGCTGTTGCCGTCAGGGTTTTTGGTTGAGAAACTGTTAGAGTTCTTTTTGATTTAGTTTTCTCGCTGTAGTTTTTCTTGTAAGCCAAACAATCATCATGATGATTGTCTTGGTCTAGGCGTTTTTGTTTTGTGTTGTAAGAAGTACTCAAAGCTTTTAAGCAAGAGTACTATTGTACTTGATCAAAGCTTTTAAGCAAGATCAAGTTGTGTTTTTGAAGAGTGTCTTCTTTAGTCATTCGTTTGTTAGGTCTTCATCACTGCTGTGATTGAGGGGGAGTGAGTAGGATCTCTGGTCTAAGTTGTTTAGATTGAAGTTGCATTGGGTAGATATTAAGTGAAAGGCGTAATATTGAGTTGTATTACCTTGAATTGATATTACTTATAGTGGACTTCCTCCCTGGCTTGGTAGCCCCCAGATGTAGGTGTGTTTGCACCGAACTGGGTTAACAATTTTCCTGTGTTGTTTTCTGTTTACACTTTGTTCATTGGTTTAAAAACATTCAGATAGTGATGTCGTGACATCCTGTAAGACATCGCGTGTCTGAGTCCAGAATTTCAATTGGCATCAGAGCAGGCACCCTGCCTGTTTTTACTAGGTGAGATCTAGGGAAAGTATTTTCTGGTTCGATGGACAAAGAAGGTGGTAGATTTATAATGAGACCACCCATTCTGGATGGCTCTAATTATGATTATTGGAAACCTCTCATGGTGGCCTTTCTGAAATCTGTGAACAGCAAAGCATGGAGAGCTGTGAACAAAGGATGGGAACATCCTGTTATTACTGATAAAGATGGCAACAAAACTCTTAAACCAGAGGAAGAATGGGACAAAGATGAAGAGGCATTGGCGCTTGACAACTCTAAAGCTCTAAATGCTTTATTCAATGGAATTGACAAAAATATATTCAGACTGGTTCACCAGTGTGAATTAGCCAAAGATGTCTGGGATATCCTAAAGACTACTCATGAGGGCACCTCCAAAGTGAAGATGTCAAGACTTCAACTGCTAACTACAAAATTTGAAAATCTAAGGATGAGGGATGATGAAAGTATTAAGGATTTTCATATGAATTTACTTGATATTGCTAATACCTCAGGAGCTTTGGGAGAAAAAATGTCTGATGAAAAGTTGGTAAGGAACATCCTTAGATCCCTACCTAAGAGATTTGATATGAAAGTTACAGCTATAGAAGAGGCACAGGACATCAGCAAAATGAAGGTAGAAGAGTTAATTGGATCTCTTCAAACCTTTGAGATGGGAATCAGTGAAAATTCTGAAAAGAAGAACAAGAGCATAGCCTTTGTGTCCAACTCTCAAGAGGAAGTAGAGGAAAGTAGAGAAGAGAATCTATCTGAATCTATAGCTATGCTTGGCAAACAATTCAACAAAATTATAAGAAGAATGGATCAGAAGCCAAGACCTAATGTCAAGAACATCTCATCTGACATCAGTAGATCTTATGACTCTGGCAGAAGAGATAAACCAGAAGAAAAATACAATCACAGTAAAGGGATTTAATGTCATGGATGTGAAGGGTATGGACATATTAGAGCTGAATGCCCTACTTATCTCAAGAAACAAAAGAAAGGATTGTCAGTTTCCTGGTCTGATGAAGATTCTGAGAGTGATTTTGAAGAAGAATCAGCCAAACATGTCACAGCCCTTACTGGAGTTTGCAATTCTGATGAAGATGCTAGTGAAGATGAGCTAACCTTTGAAGAACTGGCAATTTCCTACAGAAAGCTGTGTATCAGAAGTGCTGAAGTATGTCAACAAGGTGAAAAGCAGAAGAAATACATAGCCCAGTTGGAAGCTAATAACAAAGAGCTTAATGAAACTATATCTGATCTGAATGGTGAAATTATCCTGCTACAATCCAAACTTGATCAGATGTCAAAATCTGTAAAAATGTTGAACAGTGGCACGGATATGTTGGAGGAGATCTTGCAGGTTGGAAAAAGTTCAAGAGATATGTCTGGTATAGGTTTTGTTGGTGCAAAGAAATATGTCCAAGATAGTAGCAGAACTAAACCTGAAGCTGAGATGTTGAAGCCGATGTCAAAACATGTGACTCAACATCACGAGAAAGGTGAAATGAAGAGAAAGTTTCAAAGATGGAGATGTCATTACTGTGGAAGATTTGGACACATTAAGCCTTTTTGCTTCAGACTATATGGATATCCAGATCAAGCTCCTTCTTACAAACCTAAGCAGATCATGCCCATCCAAAAGCAACAATGGAAACCTAAAAATATGGCCTTTATAGCCCATACATCTCTTAGAGCTTCAGCCAAAGAAGACTGGTATTTTGATAGTGGATGTTCCAGACACATGACTGGACTCAAGAATCTGCTTGTTGATATCAAGAGTCATTCTACTAGCTATGTAACCTTTGGTGATGGAGCTAAAGGAGAAATCAAAGGAGTTGGAAAATTAGACTGTTCAGGAGTGCCAAATTTAGAAGGTGTTTTGTTGGTCAAGGGCCTGACAGCTAACCTCATAAGCATCATTCAACTATGTGACCAAGGATACCAAGTCAACTTCACTAAAGTTGAGTGTGTGGTTACTAATGAAGAAAAGGAAGTAGTAATGAGGGGTGTCAGATCCAAAGATAACTGCTACTTGTGGGTGTCTCATGAATCCAGCTATTCTACTATATGCTCTAAAGAAGAAGAAGCCAAGCTATGGCACCAAAAACCTGGTCACCTTTATCCAAGAGACTGGGCAGGCAATGCTGATGACAGAAAAAGTGCTTCCGGAGGATGTTCCTTCTTGGGAAGTAGCTGTTCTCAACTTGTTTGGATGAAACAAATGTTAACAGAATACAATGTCACACAAGATGTCATGACATTATATTGTGACAACTTAAGTGTCATCAACATTTCTAAGAATCCCATTCAGCACAGCAGGATCAAGCATATTGATATTAGACACCACTACATTAGAGATCTTGTTGAGGACAAAATAATTGGCTTGGAACATGTTGCTACAGACCTTCACCCTGCTGACATTTTTACAAAAGCCTTAGATACAAATCAATCTGAAAATCTAAGAAACAAATTAGGCATTTGTCTTTGTGAAGGATTATAGCAATTAATTGGGGGTGGGACCAGCACTATTTCTCTCTCCAAATCTTGGATATCATTACACATTAAAGTGTATTTTCCCCCCCTTTTACAAGTTACCCGAACGGTTTTCACTCTTCCAAAACCTCTCCTCCACACTCACGCTATCTCCCCGTGTTTCTGCATTCATCACTCTTTACCCAGCCTCTCATTTTCTCTCACCATGTCTCAGAGTCTTTCCTCAAAGAAATCTTCTCCTATTTCTGAAACAGCATCAGGTTCTAGGGCACCAAATGTTGTGAGCGATCAAGATGTTGTGCTGGATGTTGTGCCATTAAATTCTGTCCCTCCTTCCGATTCTGCTCGCAGTCAACCAAGAAAGATGCATGCAAGAAAATCAACCGGAGGATCTGTCCCAGAAACTTTTTCTGTCCAGGGTAGAGAGGGCTCGTCCTATGTTCATAATGCGATTGCAAATATTGTCACCAGAATCTTGAGTGAAGGGCACAAGGTTGAAGGAATTTCTGTTCCTCTAACCCAAATGCCTGCTTCCGATGATGATCAAGGTGAGCAAGATGATGCCAGCAAAGATTCTGATAAAAATGGTGAGACATCTGCTGATAAAAATGATGAGACTCCTGATGTTGCTAAAGATGTTGAGACATCTGTTAATAATGATGAGACCCCTGTTGCCAAAGATGTTGAAACATATGAAGCTATCAATGTTGAAGCATCTGGTACCAAAGATGATGAGACTCTTGCTCCTGAGAAAGATGAAGAGGTTCCTGCTGTTCCTGCTAAGAAAGATGAAAACCCTAATGTGCATGATGTGGTGGACCTAGATGATCTTGATGATCCTATTGATATTGCTGATGATGACCTCATCTCCAGCATCTCAAACAGGGTCAAGGCTCGTAAGGGAAAACAAGTTTGTGAACAACAGTCTCTCAAGCCACAGGTTACTCCTCTGAAGACTGTTACTAAAGAAAAGATGAAGAAAGTTCCTACTGGACCCTCAAAGTCTGGAATCAAAGTTAGTGTGAAGAAGAGGAAGGAAAGAAGCATTTCTGACTCTGAAGCTGATGTCCCAAGTGATGTCCCTGACATCCCCTCCAAGAAGAAAATTGCTGTTACTAAATCTGCTACAAAGGTCCGTGATGTTCCTTTGGATAACATATATCTGCACTATGCTTCCAATGCAATCCAGTGGAAATTTGTGTATCAAAGAAGGCTGGCCCTTGAAAGAGAGTTAGCAAATGATGCTCTGGAGAATCAAGAGGTAATGCAACTCATCAAAACTGCAGGTTTGATTAAGACTGTTTCTCAATTCTCTAAATGCTATGAAATGCTTGTGAAAGAGTTTATTGTCAATTTATCTCAAGACTGTGCTGATGGTAGAACAGATGATTTTCATAAAGTTTATGTTAGAAGAAAATGCATAGAGTTCTCCCCTGCTGTTATCAATAACTATCTAGGTAGAAATGCTGAAGCTCAACCTGAGCTTGAAGTAACTGATAATGAGGTCTGCAACACCATCACTGGGGGTAAGGTTAAAAAGTGGCCCATCAAAAGCAAACTGTCTGCTAGTCTCTTGACTGTTAAGTATGCTCTGCTGCATAAAATTGGTTCTGCCAACTGGGTGCCCACCAATCACACCTCTACCATTGCTGTTGGCTTAGGTAGATTCATTTATGCTATAGGGACCAAGACTGTGTTTGACTATGGGACCTATATTTTTGACCAGACTATGAGACATGCAGGTACCTCTGCTACTAAGCTTCCTATTGCCTTTCCATCCCTAATATGTGGAATCATCCTAAAGCAATACCCTGGCATCTTGAAAGCTAAAGATTTTGTCTGCAAAAGGGAAAGTGCTTTGACTTTTCATTACAAGCTACTTCAAAGGACTGATGCCTCAACATCTGCTGGGACATCTCAAACTAGCAAGTCTGTGACCAAAGCCTCTCTGATAGCTGAGCTGAAGGAGACCTGCAAAGAGCTGGAAAATAGGAAGATGAAGCTTGAACAACTTATACAGAGTCTTGAGCAGTCTGCAGATAGTGATGATGATCATGCTGCTGGTGGTGATGGTGAGAAGATGAATGATGATATGGATGCTGATAGTGAGGATGAATATAAGTCTAGTAGCTCCAGTGATGAAGATATGAGTGAGGAGGATGATGATGATACTGCTGGCTCTGAAGATTAAATCTTCATCTGATGTTTGGCTCCTTTTGTGGCTAAAAAAGGGGGAGTAATGTGTGTTTGTTGTTTTTGATGCTGTAGGATCTGGGTTGATCATAATGGTTGTATTGATTGTCTTGATTGTTCTGATGATCTTTTGGTTTCTTTCTTGGACAATGTTCTTTTTGGTTCCCTTTATTTGGGTGTTCTCTGGTTCTCCCTGACATTGACAAGTGGTTTCTGTAACAATTGATTAAGTAGTTGGTTTTTGGTGATTAATCAAGTTGCTGCTGTTTTTTTTTACAGAATTTATTTTTCTGTTGTTGGCTGCTGTATGCTCTGATATCTGTTTGCATCTATTATTGTTTTAGCCAAAAATTCGCCAAAGGGGGAGTTTGTAGATGTTGTTGATTGGCTGTAATTTTTGGTAAAACTAATTGTGGTTCTATCATGTCAAAAACAGTGTCATGACATGCTTTATGTTGTTATGAAGTCCTTCATTATGCAGGCCTTTACCTGATGTCAGGGCCGATGTCATGACATTCGCAGCTGTTCGTTATTTTCTATTACTACTTATGATTGTATGATCTGATAAGACCTTATGCGCTATATTTGGTAATAATGGATTCTGATCTGTTTCAAGGACGTCTTGGATGATTACTATTATGAGTTCCTTGTGTAATGGAGATTTGTTTTAATTAGGGCAAAAACTATTTTGTGGATCCAAGGCCCAGTTGCTGTATTGTCTGAAGGCTATTTAATCCATGCAGGTGCTGCTGTTGCCGTCAGGGTTTTTGGTTGAGAAACTGTTAGAGTTCTTTTTGATTTAGTTTTCTCGCTGTAGTTTTTCTTGTAAGCCAAACAATCATCATGATGATTGTCTTGGTCTAGGCGTTTTTGTTTTGTGTTGTAAGAAGTACTCAAAGCTTTTAAGCAAGAGTACTATTGTACTTGATCAAAGCTTTTAAGCAAGATCAAGTTGTGTTTTTGAAGAGTGTCTTCTTTAGTCATTCATTTGTTAGGTCTTCATCACTGCTGTGATTGAGGGGGAGTGAGTAGGATCTCTGGTCTAAGTTGTTTAGATTGAAGTTGCATTGGGTAGATATTAAGTGAAAGGCGTAATATTGAGTTGTATTACCTTGAATTGATATTACTTATAGTGGACTTCCTCCCTGGCTTGGTAGCCCCCAGATGTAGGTGTGTTTGCACCGAACTGGGTTAACAATTTTCCTGTGTTGTTTTCTGTTTACACTTTGTTCATTGGTTTAAAAACATTCAGATAGTGATGTCGTGACATCCTGTAAGACATCGCGTGTCTGAGTCCAGAATTTCAAGGTCGACCTGGATGATGTGTGAGTCGACCTAGCAGAAGTATGTGGATTTTTCTCCATTTTAGGTCGACCTGGGTTGACAGTAGGTCGACCTAACTGCTGGTTTTCTGCATTTTTCTTGATCTGCTTGTGTTGAGTCGACCTAAAGTATAATAGATCAACCTGTACTTGTCATGAGTGATCAATGCTTGCTTTTCTTTGAGTTTTCTGCTTCTGCCTTGTTGTTTGAATGCTCATTTGAGTTTGCCATAAATCAAAAACATCTTTGAGTGTAATCTTGTATTTACAGGCTTTGTATTAGAATTGTCATTCTTAGAATTAACATTCTTTTGCATACAAGACATTTGCTTAAACATCAAGGAAGTTTCCATGAGGAGCGTCCATGAAGAGCTTAATCATGTCAAAATAAAAGAGACTTGAGAACTCCGTAGAGTAAAAAGAAATCATTATCAAAGCAAGTTATTTGAATACTCCTTTGAGCATGTGCAGTTTGATGCCCTCGTTGTTTGATCATTAAGGAGCAAGTGCCTGAAGACTCCATTGAGCATAATCAGTTTATACCTTCTTTGATTGGTTACACTGAGGGGAGAAGTATGAATACTCTATTGAGCATGAGCCGTGGATACACTCTTTGATTGGTTACCCTGAGGGGAGAAGTCTGAATACTCTATTGAGCATGAGTAGTGGATACTCTCTGTGATTGATTACCCTGAAGGTTTTGAATACTCTATTGAGTGTGGTAAAGTTACTTCCACGATTTGTGGGATCTTAAGGGAAGTAAAGCTCGAGGACTCTGATAAGATGTGCATAATCAGGGGCAGTCACGACGAGGAATCTCTCTCGTGAGTTTAGCCTATCTGGGGCAAGCAAATCAAGGTTTGACATCTCAAACTCAATCAATCTGGGTTAATCAAGTCGAGGAATCTCTCTCTTGATTTCAATCAATCTGAAGTAGTGACGTCGAGGAATCTCTCAAGCTCACTCAATCTGGGGCAATTATGTCAAGATTTGACAAATCTCTTCGAGGATCCATTGATC
Organism: Vicia villosa; assembly: GCF_029867415.1. Lineage (NCBI taxonomy): Eukaryota > Viridiplantae > Streptophyta > Magnoliopsida > Fabales > Fabaceae > Vicia > Vicia villosa. The sequence continues at coordinate 53,807,468 of NC_081185.1, forward strand.
ATGAGGAACTATTTCAAACGCTTGAATTTGCTGGGGCAGATTATCTCAAGTAAGCATGGTGTAAGGATCCTTTTGAGGCAAATATCTTTGTAAGTCAGGCAGCCTGGGGCATAATCTTTTGATTTGTATTGAAGGAACCGTCATTCACTTGTAAAGTGCAGTTGACCATCACAAAGTTGATAGGTATCATAATGCCATTCACCAACAAGTTACTCTCTCCCCGAGCATAGGAGTTTATTCCTCCTGAGAGTTGATTCCATTCCTCAAGCATAGGAGTTTATTTCTCCTAGAAAAAGTCTCTCCCCGAGCATAGGAGTTTATGTCTCCTCAGAGTTTTTTCCATCCACGAGCATAGGAGTTTATTTCTCCTAGGAGTTTTCCACTCCTCAGAAAGGGTTCCTTATCCGGATTTCTAATCCCCACCATGGTGAACTGAGGGAATCTCCTCAAGCTAAAAATTCTCCGAGCTATGGCACATCGTGAGAAGTCAGAAATTATTCTTCAAGTCAACAATCAGAAGTATATCCTGCAAGTTAAAGTCCAATGTCTATTGGCACCCCCACAGAGTTCTTAACACTAAGGGGATTCTCCCTAGTGTTTACCTCTCTCGAGGTCAGAGACAAAGTTCGATCGACAAGTCAGCGCAATATTCTCTAAAGGGCCCTCGTTATCTTTGCATATAGTAATCATTGCATTTACATTGCATCTACAAAAACGCGTAGTATTTCCATCAATATGGAGCATTACGCCATGAAAAAAAATCAAACATGCATAAGCCAAGTTTATTGGTGCTCCAAAGGCACAAGGTAATATATATCCCCAGAAGAAGTCTCACTTTCCCACTCTAATGTGGATTGGATACAAAGTCTTTCTTGGATAGGATCATTGTTTCATTGGTTATTTCCCTTTTGCTGAGTTCAATCGTTTAGATAACCCATACCTTGTGTGTGGCAATTCGAATGATTGTCACTCCTGTAGAATTACACCCCGCCTCTCGGCCTGAGGGAACCATGTAGTTCTTATGTTCCGTAAGTAACAATACTTCCTTCAAAGTCCAGTGTTTACTGGCATCATCTAATAGAGTCTGGTCGTCCCCAATTTTCTCTTTGTACTTACTTTTTGTGAGTCTCCCTACTGCCTTTCGCATAAGGGATACCTCTTGCTTCTCGCAAGTTCGCCTTGGTTATTTTCCCGTATGCTGCGCACAGATTAGAGTGCGAATGAGGGTGGGCATTCAACCCATCTCATTTTTCAATCATTTGGGTAATCATACTTGGTGTGTGGCAACTCGAATGAATGCCACTCTTGAAGAGTACACCCCGCCTTTTGGCCTGAGGGATCCATGTAACTTTTATGCTTCGCAAGCATCAACATCTCCGTGAATGTTCAGTGGTTACTGTCATCTGCGTGTCGAGTCTAGTCGTTACTAGTCTTGTTTTGGTTATTTTCCCGCATGCCGCGTGCATAATAGAGTGCGAATGAGGGTGGGCATTCAACCCATCTCATTTTTCAATCATTTGAAATCCATACTATGTGTGTGGCAATTCGAATGATTGCCACCCTTGAAGGGTTACACCCCGCCTTTGGCCTGAGGGATCCATGTAGTTCTTATGCTTCGCAAGCATCAATATCTTCTTGAAAGCCCAGTGTTTACTGGCATCCCCTGATTGATTCTAGTTGTCACTAGCTTTTCTTTCAGTCAAGCCCAATGGTTATTGGCATCGCCTTCGAATTCAGTGTTCATAAACATCCCCATAGAGTCTAGTCATTACTAGTCCTCCTCAATAAAGTCCAATGATTACTGGCATACCTTTTCAGATCTAGAGTCACCCTACGGCTGTGTCTCTTTTTGAAGCCTAACTAAGGTTAGCAGTTTGGTAGATTCCCCTACGGCTGGTTTCTTCCTTTTAGAGTTGTCCCACGGCTACGTCTCCTTTTTCAAGTCTAACTAAGGTTAGCAAATAGGATCGGTTTCCACTTCGGCTGGTTACATCCTTTATCGAGTCACCCTTCGGCTGTGTCTCTTTTTGAAGTCTAACTAAGGTTAGCAAAATAGAATCGGTTTCCCCTTCGGCTGGTCACATCCTTTATCGAGTCACCCTTCGGCTGTGTCTCTTTTTGAAGTCTAACTAAGGTTAGCAAATTAGGATCGGATTCCCCTTCGGCTGGTTTCATCCTTTATCGAGTCACCCTTCGGCTGTGTCTCTTTTTGAAGTCTAACTAAGGTTAGCAATCTTTTTCAAAGCCTAACTAAGGTTAGCAATCTTTCTCAAAGTCTAACTAAGGTTAGCAATCTTTTTCAAAGTCTAACTAAGGTTAGCAATTTGGTGGAGTCGTCTACGGATGGTTTCTTCCTTGTGGAGCCACGTTACGGTTGTGTCTTCTTTTTCAAAGTCTAACTAAGGTTAGCAATTTGGTGGAGTCGTCTACGGATGGTTTCTTCCTTGTGGAGCCACGCTACGGTTGTGTCTTCTTTTTCAAAGTCTAACTAAGGTTAGCAATTTGGTGGAGTCGTCTACGGATGGTTTCTTCCTTGTAGAGCCACGCTACGGTTGTGTCTTCTTTTTCAAAGTCTAACTAAGGTTAGCAGTTTGGTTGATTCATCTACGGGTAGTTTCTTCCTTGTGGAGTCACGCTACGGTTGTGTCTTCTTTTTCAAAGTCTAACTAAGGTTAGCAATCTTTTTCAAGGTCTAACTAAGGTTAGCAATCTGGTAGATTCCTCTACAGATGGTTTCTTCCTTGTCGAGCCACGCTAAGGTTGTGTCTCTTTTTCAAGCCTAACTAAGGTTAGCAATTTGTTCTGGTCTGCCTTCGGCTGGTATCTCTTAATAACACTCAACACTTTTGCTCTGCCACAGAATGCAAATTTTGATGGAACTTTTGGGTATTCAATCCACTTACACCTTTCATGTCCAGAACTTGTGTCGTTCGTACATTCGGGTTCAAGAAGATTGAATAGGGGCAGCTGTTGCACCACAACATTTGCCCATTTATTTATATCCAATTGGATTCCATATCCCATTCATATGCATACCTCATCTAGGTCCTTCATTCATATATCCATTCATTTCATTGCCATCTTTCCAAGAAACTGATAAAAAGAAGTGGAAATTGAGAACGCTCTGGTTAAAGGGAAAGTCAGGTCTGAAATTGATGTGTGAGACATTTCATTCACATCCTTCTGAAATCAGGGTTTGAATATTTACAAGTCAAAGCTTTGATAGAAGACACAGTCTCCAGATTCATCTGATCCTTCAAAACTAGGGTTTTGACCAAAGTCGACCAGGTTGACTTTTTGGTCAAACATTTAATCAGGAATTGACTTTTTGAGTACAAGAATGCAAATGCTTGAAGAAATATCCAGTGGATTTAATAAGTTGAAGATTGATTGGGAATTGGGTCAGAAACTGATTAATCGGGAAATTCATCTGGAATCGGAAAAATCAGGAAAAGCTGACTTTTTGGTCGAAGTCAAAGTCAACTGTCAAATATTGACTCATGGTGGAAAATCGGTCAAAAAAAAGTCAAAGAAATAAATAAAATCATGAGATAGCCAAAACTTTCCAAATGTGGAAAGTAGTTGAAAAATGAAATTTCTAAAAGAGGAAACTTTGATACTTAGAGAAATTTTGAAGACTTTGGCAATGGCTGGACAGCTAACTTCATGGCTATTTTAAACGTGGAGCTGGGCATAATTTCAGAAAGATTTCAACATGAAAAATACTCAGATCATGGCATACTACAATTCTCTAGTTGGAAGTTTTCTCATTCGAGGCCTGGTTAGAGAGATAAAAGGATAGATAGTTGGAAGAAACACACTGGATCTATGTTCAATACTTAGAAAAAATTTGAAGTTTTAAGATTGATTGATCAACACACTTTGTGGCATATTTACACGTGGCAGTTGGCATCATTTCAGAAGAGGGTCAACATCAATGTTGTTCATCTCATGGGGATGAACAACTTTGTAGTTGGACATTTCTCCAACCAAGGTTTGGATCAAGAGATATGTTCTTTGGAAATTTGCAAATCATCACTGGATCAAGACAAGTTGCCAGGCATGTTCCTTGACCAGCGTGAGCATTTAATCAAACATGTGGTGTGCAAGATTGGAAGTCAGTTATAGAGCATTGCATGAGTCACATAAGTTCAAGATTGGTACCATTCTACTCTACTCTATGTCCTCTGCACGGTGAGCCAAGGGTGATGTCAATCGAGTGAATATTGAATCAATTGTAAACCTCCAAAGTCACGCCATGGCAAAGTTATGTGTTGGCATGGGCATGAGTCAAAGTCCAAGTCACGCGCAGGCATATCCACAAACACGTGGTACGCCATATGTAAACATGTTCTCTTCCATTTCCTCTTTCCAAGGGTCCAAAGTTCATGGAAATTGTCAAAGAGTTGAAGGAGATACAAGGCTCTAAAGTCCCTCGGCTAGAGGTTGCATAACGTCTACGACCAGGCAAGTCACGTGCACGGGTAAGTTTCAGATGTGGACCATGAAGTTTGAGGGTTATTCACATAAGTCTATAAGCATCATCTTGCAATTGTGCCAACATGAAAAAAACTCCTTGCCATGCCTTCTTTACATTGAGCTTAAGCTTGAAGAAAGTGGTGGTTTATTGAGAAACTTAGGCATATACAAAAACAAGGCTGCAACATGGAAATTTATAGCGTGGCATGCATACACACACTACTCCAATGAGCCATGCACAATCCTGGGCACATGAAAAGTAAGAGAAAGCTTACTAAAAATGTAAAAACACTTGTTTACTAATCTCAGAGGAAGCAATCCGCTACAACTCTACACCATAAGCTACCATGCAAACCATGCAAGAACAAAGAGGAGGAAAGAATCCAATGCATTCACCCACACCAAGTTCCATACACCTCACACTCACACTATAAATATGAAAACTCCTCACAAACTCAAGGATCACGATTCATTTTCCAGATTTTTCACATCTCACTCTCTTCTCCTCTTCTCTCTCGTTGGTCTCTCTCTCCACCACAACTGTAACGCCCGGAAAATAAGTATATGCTTAATTTGGACGTTTGTGACGTTTATTGGAATTGTACCGTTTTTGGAGTCGTTTCAGTCGGTATTAGTTCAGGATGGCGGACTAATATTTAATTGAAGGTTTTCATATTTTTGGTACTAGAAATATTATTAAGGTAATATTCCGCATTTTGGGGCGTTTGAACGATATTTGAGCGTAGGGGCATTTTGGTCATTTCCGCGGGATAAATATTTTCTTTATAAGAAAGAGATATTTGTGAGAAAGGAAAAAGGATGGAAAGAAAAAGGAAAGAAAGAAGAGAAAGAAAGAGAAGAGAGAAAGGAGAAGAAGGAAAAGAGGAGGAAAAGTGGAGATTGGTGGATTCTCAACCGAATCGATTGCCGATCGTCACAATAGCAAGGTAAGGGGGTGAATCTAATTTATCTTGGATGTATGATTCTTATAGTCTTGTTCTTGTTCTTGTCCTTGTTATTTTCTATGTTTGGACAAAAATGGTGGATTGTGAGTTTTGTGAGTTTAGAAGTTATAAACATGATTTTGTGGTGTGTATGTGTAGTGTGATGATAGATACCTTCATTGATCATGTTTGTTTTCCATTACCATGGCTTGTTTGAGTTTGGAGATAAAGTTAGGTTTTGAGTTAGAGTGATGAATTAACCATGAAAAGTGTGATAATAGGTTGTTTCTATGGTTTGTATGTGTTGTATTGGTGTTGTAATGATGTTTTGGAGTGGTTTTGGTGGGTATAAGGGGGCTAGAACAGTTCTGGTTCCTTCTGGTTTTTTCTGGGTTTACGCAGGTCCGCTGAGCGGAGGTGGGTCCGCTGAGCGGAGGTCCTGTTGCAGAAAATTCGCTGCCAAGGTCCGCTGAGCGGAGCTGAAGCGGATGACAGCTTTTTCTGTTTTTCCAAAACTTTGAAACTTCGTAACTCTTGAACCGTAACTCCGATTTTGTCGCCGTTCGAAGCGTTGGAAAGCTAACGCAATGAACTATATTATTATCTAATTAAATGATTCATAGGATGTAGTATCCCATTATTTTTATTAGGATCAAGTGATGAGTTGTGTAGAATGTTCAATTATCCGAACTTTGAAACCTTGTAACTTTTGATCCGTAGCTCCGTTTCGTACGCCGTTCGAAGTGTTAGGAAGCTAGTTGGATGTTCTATATGATAGTATAGGCTTGGTAGCTTGTTATTAGTTAGTTATGAGGGTTGTTGATGAAAATACATAATTGTTTATATGCGCGATATGATTGGTAAATAATCATAGTGCTTGGTTGTAATTGTTAATGATGTAGGATGTAGTAGTGGTTGGTTGATTTGCATAAATGGTTTTGTGAACTAGTGCATGATAAATAATGATGATGTGTTGTGTGAATGTTATCGTATTGGTACGAGGTATGTGATTAGTTGTCGATAACATGAGATCATGTTCATATGTGTTACGTATTAATGAATGTTCATTCTTGATATGTGACAATGTTTGGTTGTTTGTTATTAACATGATGTGTGGCCTTATGGCAAGTCATTGTTGTTATGAGAATGATGTATTATCATTGTTGAAATGTTGTTATTACAACTTGTTGATGATGTATTGATGGAGTTGTGGGCCAATGGCCAATATTAATTGATGTGATGCAATTATGCGATCATTTATGCCGATGTGGCTAGTATGTTTTGATGGTGAATGTGTGTTGTGTGCTTATTAATGCCTGTGTGGTAATTATGGTGTGATGTAATTGATAACGATGTTATTAATTGGTGATGTATCCTTTTGGATAGAATATAAACGGTGTAACGTGGGTATGTGACCGTGTTATATTGTTGATGATGTTATTGTCGTGTAATAGAGTCATATATTTGCACAGCATAACATTTCATTACGTTAATGGCGGAATGCTATTAGCAGGTGGCCTGAATTGGCAATTATTACCAGTGGGGGCTTAATGCTCGGTAAAAAGGTGTATTTGCCCGAGTGGCAAGAGGTCATCAGTGGGGGCTAAATGCTCGATGACGTTTAGTCGTAGCTTGATGCTCGACAAAGGTGTATTTTCCTGAGGGAAAGAAGTCCCAGCATAATGCTCGGCAAAGGTGTATTTGTCATAATGACAAGGGGAGTTTTACTCCGGATTTGGTACCACATGCATATGCATAGTCGAGTCTCATTCATCATTGTCTGTCTGTATAATTTATGTTAGCATTCATGTGTCACAGTACTTATATATTGATTGTGGTTGAATGAGTGGATTACTTTGTTGTATGATTCTTGATGATACTTGTTTGCATTACTATAATTGTCATGCTTTCATTATAAATTATATTCTCACCCTTCTGCTGATTTGATGCTTGAGTGGCATCCTGCAGATTAGCCGCTTTGGAAGTCTTTTGGAAGAGGTAGTTCTCCAGTTGGTCTTGTCGGTCGCTCTGATATGTAACACTGGGTAGTCGGGAGTCTGTTGTTATTTATTTGTATATGACTCTTTTGAACATGTATATGTGATAACGTGCCATTGTATATTGTAAACGCTTTATTTTGGAAAACTCCTCTTTGAGAGTGAGAGCTATACGTATATATATATATGTTCATATCTTCCGTGTGTTATGTATCATGTTATTGGCAGGTGTGTATGCTTTTGGCATCGGTGATGTCCGTTTGTTTTCAAGGTGTTTGTTTGGTTACTTAGTGTAACATCCTAATTGTGTTGTATGAAATTTTAAATACTCTGATATTTTCTTGCCTAAATGCTTTGGGTAGAATTGGGGTGTTACATTAGTGGTATCAGAGCAGGTCGGTCTGTCCGGCCAGTGTTGTCTAATGTTGTTTAATTCCTCAGTACGTGATAAGTGTGTGGAGCACTGTCAGTACTTGTTGTGCCTCTAGTCGGATGTATGCAGGAGTGGTTTGCAGCTAAGTGGGGGAGAACATGTGCTTCTCGGATATGTTTCAGTTGCAAGATGTTAGTATGCTATTGAGGGCAGCAGTACTAGTGTTGTTGGACTTTGTTGTTTTCTGAAGTGAAGGAGACTTGGACTTAAGACTTCGGTTGTTAATCGATTTGGAGTGTCTCGGAGTGGATTTTGGTTATTTCTAAGGAATGGAATTTAGAGAGTTGTGATGCTCTAACGCTACTGGTGGACTATGAAGTTGTTGTTTGAGTAGCCTTGTGTGAGGTGTCGTTGTTGGATCAATGACTAAGGAAATTATTGTGGTAGACTTTGTTGTAGGAGTTATTGACGTTGTTGGAAATGTTCTGAAACTCGAGTAAGAATTAGGAATATGAAGAGTCGAGTAGGATCTCAGGAATTTTATTCTTAGGATTTGTTAGAAGTGTTTTGGTACGTAGCTACCGGACGTCGGTGTTAGCTGGCTCAGGTAATCTTGTGAGATTTGTGAATTATGGAGTCATAGTGCTTCTGTGCTATGAGCAGAAGTTGGAAAAGAATATTATTAATGTTAGTACTGATAGTTTATACTCTATTATGATTATCGGCTACCTATTGACAAATTGAGGACTTGATCACCCTTAATCTCTTGTTGATAGTAGACGGAATCATATTGGACGTGATAGGCTTATCTGGCTAGTTTGATAATATTGGAAGTGAGTGAGTCGGTGCAAGGTGGTACGACGTTGTTTATGTTGTCGACGACTTTGGATGTCCTTGAGAAAGAGTAATTGTGGGAATTGCGGATAGTTGTGCATTTGGATAAGTGTTTCTTGAAGGTTTAATTGATTCATCATCGAAAAGAAGAATTCTGTCTTGGAGTTCTATTTTGACGGATTTAGTTCCTAGAACTATTGTTGTGTCGAGAGTTCCGTATCGGATGCCAACTTCTGAGTTGAAAGAGTTGAGGAGTCAACTTAAGGATTTTCTTGAGAAGAGGTTTGTTCGTTCAAGTGTGTCGCCGTAGGGTGCATGTGTTTTGTTGGTTAAGAAGGAAGGTTCTACGAGGCTTTGTGTCGATTTTAGACAATTGAGAAAAGTGACAATTAAGGAAAAGTATCCACTTTCGAGGATTGATATTTTGATGGATCAAGTTGGTTTGAGCTTGTTTGTTTTGCAAGTTTGATTTGAGGTATGGGTATCATTAGTGTGAAGGTGATCATGCTAAGTATTTGAGAATTGTTTTGTCCGTGTTGGGAAGAAGAAGTTGTTTGCTAAGTTTCCTTATGTGAGTTTTTGGTTGAATGAAGTGAATGTTCAAGGGGTAAGTGGTGGTTTATGCTTTTATGTGAGTTAAGATTTTTGAAAGGATTTACCTGTCACAAGATTTAGAGTTGGAAGTTGTTATTTCTGTTTGGGAAATTTGAAGGCACTAATTATTCGGATCGAGATTTGTGTGTGTAAGTGACTACAAGAGTTTGAAGTATTCATTTGATCAGGACGAGTTGAATATGAGAAACCATTGCATACGTCTATGTCGATGATTCGAGTATTGTGATTGTTGAAACAGTTGTGAGATTTGAGTTGGGTGTGTAAAGAGACTTCTTCAGGTATTGAGCTTTTATGCGAAAGCTTACTTATGGTATTCTTGATGAGATTATAAAAGGTCAGAAATCGGATTTTAATGGGTTGATAAGATGACACTTATTAGTCAAAGATAAAGATGATGATCTTCGGATTGATAAGAACAATGTCATGGGATGTCATGATCAAGTTTGTATTCCTAATGTTCGGATTTGAAAAGAGGACTTTGGATGAGGTGTGTCGTGGTGATTTGAGTATTCATCCTGATGCTACTAAGATGTATCAAGATTTGAGAAGGTCATTTTTAGTGGCAAGGTAATGAAGAAGGATATGAAGGGATTTGTTTATTTGTGTTTGACTTGTCAGGAGTCGTCTGGTTTCATGTAACGGTTATCCATTCCTGAGTAGAAGTGGAATAGCGTTTCTATGGATTTTGTTTCTGGTTTGCCGAGGACGTTGAGTAATTGTGAGGCGATTTGGGTCATTGTGGATATATTGACGAAATCTGCTCATGTTATTTCGATAAGAATGGATTAACCGATGGGAGTACTGGCGAGTGGTATGTTGATAAAGATGTTTGTTGGTTTGTTTGTTTGCATGGTGTTTCGAAATGTATTGTTTAGATTGAGATCCGAGGTTTATTTCGGAAATTTTGAGAAGGTTCGCAAAGTACTTTGGGTACGAGGTTGCGTTTGAATTTGGCGTATCATCCTCAAACGGATGGTTAGTCAGAGAGGACGGTTTGGTCACTTAAGGATCTATGAGGGCTTGTGTTGTGAAACAAGGATGTGTTTGGATTAGCTTTTACCTTTGATTGGATAATACAAAGACTTTTGTCTGGTGTGCAAGCTGACACGGCAGATTAAGAGGTTGAGTATGTTAAGAGAGAACAATGAGTTTCTGGAGAATACTAGAAGGATTTGGAAGTTGGTTATGAAATTGGTAAATCTGTTTTTTGTGGGAAATCAGAGTGCGCATCGGGAGCGTGAAATGACGCGGTTCGTATGTGTATGAATTGTTAGAGTTCAAATTATGGACAGTGGATGTGGTAGGAATTATAAGACCACCAGATGTTTTGGTTACATGTTTGACTGCTATGTCTTGGCATGGTTATTTGGATGTTATGCGACCGGGTTGTTGTCTGTGTCTTGGTTATTTCTTGTGTTTTGGTGTTAGTCGATGAGTGCATTGTATGGGCATTGCATCTCGTTGTCGTTGTTGTGTTTTGGTTGTTTTGCTTTTAGCTAGAGTGGTTCGTTGTTTGGCGCTGATTGTGTCGTTGCTTTCGTGGCTTGATAGTTGGTTAGTCGGAGGCGATAGCGTATCCAAGTTTGTTTGTGTTTGGGATATTTCCGAGGACGGAAATCTTCTAAGTGGGGGAGAGTTGTAACGCCCGGAAAATAAGTATATGCTTAATTTGGACGTTTGTGACGTTTATTAGAATTGTACCGTTTTTGGAGTCGTTTCAGTCGGTATTAGTTCAGGATGGCAGACTAATATTTAATTGAAGGTTTTCATATTTTTGGTACTAGAAATATTATTAAGGTAATATTCCGCGTTTTGGGGCGTTTGAACGATATTTGAGCGTAGGGGCATTTTGGTCATTTCCGCGGGATAAATATTTTCTTTATAAGAAAGAGATATTTGTGAGAAAGGAAAAAGGATGGAAAGAAAAAGGAAAGAAAGAAGAGAAAGAAAGAGAAGAGAGAAAGGAGAAGAAGGAAAAGAGGAGGAAAAGTGGAGATTGGTGGATTCTCAACCGAATCGATTGCCGATCGTCACAATAGCAAGGTAAGGGGGTGAATCTAATTTATCTTGGATGTATGATTCTTATAGTCTTGTTCTTGTTCTTGTCCTTGTTATTTTCTATGTTTGGACAAAAATGGTGGATTGTGAGTTTTGTGAGTTTAGAAGTTATAAACATGATTTTGTGGTGTGTATGTGTAGTGTGATGATAGATACCTTCATTGATCATGTTTGTTTTCCATTACCATGGCTTGTTTGAGTTTGGAGATAAAGTTAGGTTTTGAGTTAGAGTGATGAATTAACCATGAAAAGTGTGATAATAGGTTGTTTCTATGGTTTGTATGTGTTGTATTGGTGTTGTAATGATGTTTTGGAGTGGTTTTGGTGGGTATAAGGGGGCTAGAACAGTTCTGGTTCCTTCTGGTTTTTTCTGGGTTTACGCAGGTCCGCTGAGCGGAGGTGGGTCCGCTGAGCGGAGGTCCTGTTGCAGAAAATTCGCTGCCAAGGTCCGCTGAGCGGAGCTGAAGCGGATGACAGCTTTTTCTGTTTTTCCAAAACTTTGAAACTTCGTAACTCTTGAACCGTAACTCCGATTTTGTCGCCGTTCGAAGCGTTGGAAAGCTAACGCAATGAACTATATTATTATCTAATTAAATGATTCATAGGATGTAGTATCCCATTATTTTTATTAGGATCAAGTGATGAGTTGTGTAGAATGTTCAATTATCCGAACTTTGAAACCTTGTAACTTTTGATCCGTAGCTCCGTTTCGTACGCCGTTCGAAGTGTTAGGAAGCTAGTTGGATGTTCTATATGATAGTATAGGCTTGGTTAGCTTGTTATTAGTTAGTTATGAGGGTTGTTGATGAAAATACATAATTGTTTATATGCGCGATATGATTGGTAAATAATCATAGTGCTTGGTTGTAATTGTTAATGATGTAGGATGTAGTAGTGGTTGGTTGATTTGTATAAATGGTTTTGTGAACTAGTGCATGATAAATAATGATGATGTGTTGTGTGAATGTTATCGTATTGGTACGAGGTATGTGATTAGTTGTCGATAACATGAGATCATGTTCATATGTGTTACGTATTAATGAATGTTCATTCTTGATATGTGACAATGTTTGGTTGTTTGTTATTAACATGATGTGTGGCCTTATGGCAAGTCATTGTTGTTATGAGAATGATGTATTATCATTGTTGAAATGTTGTTATTACAACTTGTTGATGATGTATTGATGGAGTTGTGGGCCAATGGCCAATATTAATTGATGTGATGCAATTATGCGATCATTTATGCCGATGTGGCTAGTATGTTTTGACGGTGAATGTGTGTTGTGTGCTTATTAATGCCTGTGTGGTAATTATGGTGTGATGTAATTGATAACGATGTTATTAATTGGTGATGTATCCTTTTGGATAGAATATAAACGGTGTAACGTGGGTATGTGACCGTGTTATATTGTTGATGATGTTGTTGTCGTGTAATAGAGTCATATATTTGCACAACATAACATTTCATTACGTTAATGGCGGAATGCTATTAGCAGGTGGCCTGAATTGGCAATTATTACCAGTGGGGGCTTAATGCTCGGTAAAAAGGTGTATTTGCCCGAGTGGAAAGAGGTCATCAGTGGGGGCTAAATGCTCGATGACGTTTAGTCGTAGCTTGATGCTCGACAAAGGTGTATTTTCCTGAGGGAAAGAAGTCCCAGCATAATGCTCGGCAAAGGTGTATTTGTCATAATGACAAGGGGAGTTTTACTCCGGATTTGGTACCACATGCATATGCATAGTCGAGTCTCATTCATCATTGTCTGTCTGTATAATTTATGTTAGCATTCATGTGTCACATTACTTATATATTGATTGTGGTTGAATGAGTGGATTACTTTGTTGTATGATTCTTGATGATACTTGTTGGCATTACTATAATTGTCATGCTTTCATTATGAATTATATTCTCACCCTTCTGCTGATTTGATGCTTGAGTGGCATCCTGCAGATTAGCCGCTTTGGAAGTCTTTTGGAAGAGGTAGTTCTCCAGTTGGTCTTGTCGGTCGCTCTGATATGTAACACTGGGTAGTCGGGAGTCTGTTTTTATTTATTTGTATATGACTCTTTTGAACATGTATATGTGATAACGTGCCATTGTATATTGTAAACGCTTTATTTTGGAAAACTCCTCTTTGTGAGTGAGAGCTATACGTATATATATATATGTTCATATCTTCCGTGTGTTATGTATCATGTTATTGGCAGGTGTGTATGCTTTTGGCATCGGTGATGTCCGTTTGTTTTCAAGGTGTTTGTTTGGTTACTTAGTGTAACATCCTAATTGTGTTGTATGAAATTTTAAATACTCTGATATTTTCTTGCCTAAATGCTTTGGGTAGAATTGGGGTGTTACAACAACGACATAACAAACTTCTCTAACAACCATAATAAACTTCCCTCTCCGCCATAACTGACTCCAACAAACTTTCTTAACCATCACCACCACCACAATAACAACCTCCATTATCACCGATCATCTTCATTGCCACTAGTTCTATAGCAAGATCTTCAACAACATCAAAACTGCAAGGAGCTTCCACTCTTTCAGAGCATAGGCAAGCATACACGAAGCCATAAGTCCATGTCTCAGAGCAAACGCATCTTCACCGTCTCATCATCATCTTCAAGGATTGAAGTTAAGGCGCGAGAGGTAAAAGCTTGCTGAAGAACTCCGTTTGAGAACCTTTCCAGGTAAGATCTAAGAAAGTCTCTCATCATTACAGCATAACGTATAGGTCTTACGCATCTGGAATATACTCCTTGCTTGTGCTTGAATCCTCCGTTCTTGAATCCTGTTAGTTTAGTGTGTATTAGTAGGAGCGTGTATATGTTGAATCCGCTTGTTTGAGTGTCATGAATATGCAGAAGCTGATCTATATGCTTAGGTTGAGTTTTAATGGAGTTCTTGTTAGTTAGGGTTTACGAAACGCATTCGGTTATGGTGTTAGAAGAATAATTAAGTAAAACTAATGGTGGATTCGTGTTCAGTGGTAAAATCCGAGTGGACCGGTGGTTGCCTTTTGTTTTTCTAGGCATTTTGAGGTTGCTCCGGCGGTGGTGGTGCCGGGGAAGATGACCGGAGATTAGCTCCGGCGTCTGTGTTATATTCCATTTCCATCTCCGTCCTGCTTAGGTGGCACGCTGTGACTGGTTTAGATTCCTATCCGTTAGCATTTTGTCTTTTTCCAAATGATGAGGCAGTGTGTTGTTATGCTGTTATTGGCTGGGGAGCGTTTTTGTCTTTTAGTCATTTAAATCCATAATTGACCAATTGATATCACATGGTCTCATGTATGTCACGTTTCCTTTTCTGAATAATGCATGCTGACTGATTAAAAATAAATGAAATAAAAGTAATGCAATATGGAAGTAAGAGGATACTGGGCCACAAATTGGTATTGATGCTTGGGCCTGTTTTCGTTTTGCTTATTCATCACCCTTTTGCTAATTCACCCCCTGCTGGTAATGATAAAAAACAAACAAATAGTTCTTTTTTTTTCTTGCTTGCTATTTGATTTTGTTAAAAAAAAAATGATAAAAAATATATTTTCTAACCAATTAGAATTTTAGAAGTATTGTTTCTTCTTTTTAGAATTTAATTGGTGTTTTTTTTTCTTCAAATTGTGATTGGTACATAATAATAAAAGATACATAGTTTTTAGTTTTAATTCTTGAGAAATAGTCTTAAACAATGAATAAAAATGTAATTTGCTTGTGAATATTTTTCATGGTTAGTTTAGATTTTAGTTCTTTCTTTTTGTGAATCATTAAATATTTTGTGAAATGTCTAAAATACCCTTAGTTGTTAAAGTTGACTTTGGTCAACTTAAACAACTCTTTCCTTAACCTTCCCTTAGATGTTAGTTTAGATATTAAATAGGAATTAGAATAACTTAGATTAGAGAATAGGTTAGTTCCCCTTTGTTCATTCTTTTTTCTTTTACAACTCTAAAACACCTAATAAATATCAAAATAAAATCCCTTTAAAAAATACCAAGAAAATACCAAAAACATTAATAAAAAAGTGAAAATTATTAAAAAGGGAATGGAAGCTTGAATCTCCCTTGCTTTAGGGAATCATTCGAGTGCTTGGATCTCCCTTGCTTTAGGGAACCATTCGGGCGTAAGTTCCTAAGTTCTAAAAAACACAAACCAAAGGGTAACTCGAATCTCCCTTGCTTTAGGGATTCATTCGAAACTCCCAAACTCTCTTCTATCTCTCGCCCTCGTGGCATTCTTAAGAACATGTTGAATCCACTCCATAATTAGGCGTATAAGTCTCCAAAGGTCGAGCATCGTGGATTGCGACTTTAACCTCTGTTCAACTAAAAAACACAAAAACATAGAAAATCTTGAGCCGAACTACGGTCGCTCTGATTCCTGAAAAGGATACGTAGGCATTGGGTCGCGGGGCCTAAGCGAGCACACTTGTAAATAATTCCTTCTTTTCCCCGTATTTCTTTTGCATTCATTCACATTTAGGTTTTAGACATAGATACACCCTTTAGATAGAAACAAACATAGGTGGATACCATCGAGTACGATGGGCGTGAGGGGTGCTAGCACCTTCCCCTTGCGTAACCGACTCCCGTACCTAGATTCTCTGGTCGAAAGACCTTGTTCTTATTCTGAGTTAGGTTTCCTGGTATTCCTTTCCCTTATGGGATAAATATATTAGTGGCGACTCTGATCTATTTTTCGCGGTAGCGACACTATCGTTCAAAGGAATAGCATGCTCAACAGCAGCATCTATCATGAGAACATCATCATGATTCTCAGCATCTTGCTTTCCAGCATCAGCTTCTGACACAGAAGCATCTTCAGAATAATCTGGAGCAGGGATATCAGAATCTCCATTCTCAAGAGCCTGAAGAATCTCAGCAAGATTCCTTGGAGGTGTAGGAGCAGCATCCTTTGTACATGTGAGAGAAATCCTCTACTGGATTTCTTCTAATCAGAATATCTGGAATTATTCTTGGAATAGAAGTTACCTTATGAATTTGCAGCATCCTTTGTAGATCAAAAGCATTCAGAATGTATCCTTGAATGACAGTTAAGAACTTAGGAGTGCCAATAGCTCTCAGAGCATCCATCAAGTCACTTTCCACCAAAATAGCAGAGATCATTCTGGCGAGATGGATAGTGTTCTTCTTGAAATTTGGATTCTTCTTACGTTCTTCATCTCTTGAATCTTCAATATTTGTCTTCAAATGTTGAAAGAGAATGTGAGAGAGATTAACTTTTATGCCTTTTCCAATGCAGAAAAGAACATACTTATGATCCTGATTAATGTATGTAGCAGCCAGAGATGACTTTTTGTGATAGAAAGAACCCAGAATAATCTCAGCCCAAACTCTATAAGAAGGCTTCAGGGCAGTAGTGATATAAGATGCTATCCCGGTTGAGAATAGTTCTTTATCAACTTTCTCCCAATCAAATCTTCCAGGAAGAGCACCTGTAATTCCTTCTGTATCTTCAAGACTATACAGCTTCCTTAACAATTTCTCAGTCACCACAACTTCATGCCCTAAAACGAAGGAGATGACAGCAGTTGGAGTAACCGTTGCATGAGTCCAGAAATCCTCAACCAAGAGAGGATAAACTGGTCCAACCAATCTTTCAAAGTAGTTTGACCAACCTTGTACAAGCATTGCATCTTTGATTTTGAAATCATGTTCCACAAGATTTTCAAAATCCACCATTGTTTCGCAAAGAACCTCTTGTTCATTATACGGTATAGAATAAGTCTTCAATGGATGATAGCCAACAGTTCGTTGAACTATATGTGCTGAAGACATTTTGAGATGATCACTTGAGGATAAAAACATGAGCTTACTTTGAGATTCGGTTGAGAAACTAGGGTTTATGCAAAAACGAAAGGGAGAGAGAGAGAGAGAGATGAATAACAAAACGATGAATGAAGAGAGAGAATGTAAAAAAAAAGGATGAAATGAAGACTAGTTTATAAAAGGACGGATTTGAAATGCAATACAAATAATTTCTGAATGTACAGTGTTACAGAATGGAAAAGATAAATGCATTTAATGAGGAATTACGTTAGGTGAGAGAACGTGATAAAAGAAATGATTTGCACAGTTACCTAGGGAGGCGTCTCCTCAACTGCACGCATGCTTGTCCAAAAAGAGTAAACATGTGTTTATCTTTTGGAAAGCTATTGACAGCTGTTTTGCTTTAAAAGATATTCTGAATCAACTTAGGCATATGAAACGTTAGTAATAACGGAATCAAAATATCTAATTGATTACGAAATCAGAACTTCTTTTAAGAAGATAAAAGACATTTCAAAAACTAGTCCATATTTCAGAACTTCTCATCTTCTCATTCTGGACATAAATCCATACTGATATTGTTCAGAATGAACTTAAACCTATCTTCAACAAGGGGTTTTGTAAAGATATCAGCCCATTGATGGTCTGTATCCACAAAGTTTAAAGAAAGAACACCCTTCTGAACATAGTCCCTAATAAAATGATGTTTAATCTCAATATGTTTAGCTTTGGAATGCAAGATAGGATTCTTAGATAGACATATAGCAGAAGTATTATCACAGAAGATAGAAATGTTACTCTCATATATCTGATAATCTTCTAACTGACTCTTCATTCAGAGCATCTGTGTACTACATCCAGCAGCAACAACATATTCTGCTTCTGTAGTAGAGAGGGCAATTGTAGCTTGCTTCTTGCTGTACCAGGAGATCAGATGACTTCCAAGAAATTGACAACTTCCAGAAGTACTCTTTCTTTCAATTCTATCTCCAGCGTAATCAGCATCACAATATCCTACTAATTTGTATTCTTTAGATCTTCTGTAGACTAAACCAACATTAGTAGTACCTTCCAGATACCTCAAAATTCTCTTAATAGCAGTTAAGTGAGATTCCCTAGGATCTGATTGGAATCTTGCACACAGACAAAAACTGAATAAAATGTCAGGTCTAGAAGCAGTAAGATATAGAAGAGATCCAATCAGACCTCTGTAGAACTTCTGATCTACCTTCTTACTTACCTCATCCTAACTTAAGATACACGTTGGATGCATAGGATTCTTTGCTTCTTTACTTTATGAAAGATTAAACTTCTTTAGAAGTTCTTTCACATACTTGGTTTGATGAACATAAGTACCATCAGAAGTTTGATTGATTTGAATTCCAAGAAAGTACTTGAGTTCTCCCATCATGCTCATTTTAAACTCAGCCTGCATAGACTTAGCAAACTCCTTTCCAAGTGTAGCATTAGATGTTCCAAAGATAATATCATCCACATAGATTTGACAAATTAAAATATCTTTCTTAAAGGTTTTACAAAAGAGAGTAGTGTCCACTTTTCCTCTAGTGAAACCATTATCCAGAAGGAAAGAACTTAATCTTTCATACCAAGCTCTAGGAGCTTGCTTCAATCCGTATAATGATTTCTTTAGTTTGAAAACATGTTCTGGAGACTTAGAGTCTTCAAAACCAGGAGGTTGGTGGACATAGACTTCCTCATCTATATAACCATTTAAGAAAGCACTCTTAACATCTATCTGATATAGAGTGATGTTATGTTGAGTGGCAAAAGAAATTAATAAGTGAATAGATTCTAACCTGGCCACTGGTGCAAAGGTTTCTGTATAGTCAATGCCTTCTTGCTGACTATAGCCCTGAGCAACCAGTCTGGCTTTGTTTCTTACAACTTCTCCTTTTTCGCTTAGCTTGTTTCTGAATACCCACTTGGTACCAATGATGTTAAATCCTTTTGGTCTAGGAACCAGATCCCAAACATCATTCCTTGTAAACTGATTTAGTTCTTCTTGCACGGCAATTATCTAGTCTGCATCTTCTAGAGCTTGATCAACAGAAGTTGGCTCGATCAGAGACACCAGACCTAATTGACCTTATACATTGTTCTTAAGGAAGGATCTCGTTCTGATAGGATCTTCTTTCTTTCCAAGAATGACATCTTCTGAGTGAGCAGAGGTGAGTCTAGAAGATCTTCTGAAAGTTGGCTCTTCAGAAATATTAAACTTCTCAAGAGAAGCAGCAACTTGATCTTCTGATCCTTTGCTTCTGGTTTCTTCAGCTTCTAAAATTGAGATGCCTAAATCTGCAAAATTCTCAAACTGCTTTGGTTTTCAAGACCAAGCTTATCATCAAATCTGATATTGATTGATTCTTCAACAATCAATGTTTCAGTATTGTATACTCTGTAGCCTTTTGAGCGTTCAGAATATCCAAGAAGGAAACACTTCTGTGCCTTAGAATCAAACTTACTCAGATGATCTTTAGTATTCAGAATATAACAAACACATCCAAAAGGATGAAAATATGAAATGTTGGGCTTTCTGTTCTTCCACAATTCATAAGGCGTCTTATTTAGAATAGGTCTGATAGAGATTATATTCTGAATATAACATGCAGTGTTTATTGCTTCTGCCCAGAAATGCTTAGCCATATTGGTTTCATTGATCATGGTTCTGGCCATTTCTTGTAGAGTCTTATTCTTTCGCTCTACAACTCCATTTTGCTGTGGAGTTCTAGGGCAAGAGAAATCATGGGCAATACCATTTTCTTTGAAAAAAATCTCAAAGAATCTGTTCTCAAATTCGCCACCATGATCACTTCTGACCTTTATGATTTTACACTCTTTCTCAGATTGGATCTGAGTGCAGAAATCAAAGAACACTGAATGAGACTCATCCTTGTGTTTTAAGAACTTTACCCATGTCCATCAACTATAATCATCTACGATGATTAATCCATATTTATTCCCTCTGACAGATGCTGTTTTGACTGGCCAAACAGATCAATGTGTAGAAGTTCTAACGGCCTCGAGGAAGAAACAACATTCTTAGATTCGAATGCAGGTTTGGAGAACTTCCCTTTTTGACATGCTTCGTAAAGAGCATCTGTGCCAGACCCATTTGTTATTCTGAGAAATCTTTCTCAAACTAGCATGGCCTAATATTCTGTGCCAGACCCATTGCTCTTCGCTAACAGACATAAGACAAGTCACCTTCTGATTCTTAAGATCCTGAAGATCAATCTTATAAATGTTGTTCTTTCTTTTGCTTGTAAATAGGGTTGAGCCATCCTTCTGACTTACAACCTTACAAGACTTTTGATCAAAGATTATGTCATAAGCATTGTCACTTAATTGACTTATGGACAATAAGTTATGAGCTAATCCATCTACCAGAAGAACATTAGTTATGGAAGGAGAGTTACCAGTACTTATGGTTCCTGAGCCAATTATCTTGCCCTTTTGATTCCCTCCAAACTTTACTTCTCCAGCAGATTTAAGCAACAGGTCTTGGAACATAGACCTTCTTCCCGTCATGTGCCGCAAGCACCCAGAGTCCAGGTACCATGACATACTTTCCTTCTGCTTCTTTGCAGCCAAGGATATCTGCAACGAGAATAATCTTATCCTTAGGTACCCACATTTTCTTGGGTCCTTTCTTGTTAGTTTTCCTCAAGTTCTGATTGAACTTGGGTTTAGCATGATAAAAAACAGGAGGAACATTATGATAATTTCTATTTTGAGTTTCATGATATTTCCTAGGTTGTGTCACATGCTTCTTAGTGTGTGTTATGTGAAAACTTTTAGCATGTGAGGTGAGCCTAATATCATGGGAGTGGCCATACTTGAATTGGTCATACAAAGGCTTGTATTTGATTTTCATATCATCCACAGATTCAAGTTTGTATGGGGTTTCACCCTCATAGCCAATGCCAACTCTCTTGTTTCCGCTAACAACGTATATCATAGAGGCAAGTTGACTTCTTCCAATACCTCTATATAAAAACTTTCTAAAGCTCAAGTCATATTCTTTCAGAATATTGTTCAGACTTGTAGTAGACTTTTCAGAATCAGAAGGAGATCCAACATCTTTGGATAATTTTAAAACTTTTTCCTTCAGTTCAGAATTTTCTACTTCAAGCTTCTTAGTTTTAGATTCAAATAGCTTTTTCAGCTTCTTGTATTTGATACTAAGATGAGCCTTGAGTTCTAGAAGTTCTGTTAGACTAGAAACTAACTCTTCTCTAGATAGTTCAGAAAATACCTCTTTAGAATCTGATTCTGATGTAGATTCTGATCCATCATCTCTTGTGGCCATCAGCGTAATGTTTGCCTGCTCGCCTTCAGAGTCTGATTCTGATTCTGATGAATCTGAATCATCCCACGTTGCCATAAGACCTTTCTTCTTATGAAACTTCTTCTTGGGTTTCTCCCTCTAAAGCTTTGGACATTCACTCTTGTAGTGTCCTGGCTCATTGCACTCAAAGCATGTGACCTTCTTCTTGTCAGATCTTCTGCTTCCAGAAGATTCTCCTCTTTCAGGCTTCTTAGAACTTTTGAAGTTCTTGAACTTCCTTTGTTTGCTTTTCCAGAGAGGATTAACCCTTCTAGTGATCATGGACAGTTCATCTTCTTCTTCTGATTCTGATTCTTCATGATCTTCTTCTTTAGCCTGAAATGCGTTAGTACATTTTTATTTAAAGTTTTTAACGCAATAGACTTACCTTTTTTCTGAGGTTCATTAGCGTCCAGCTCTATTTCATGACTCCTCAAGGCACTGATCAACTCTTCAAGAGAGACTTCATTCTAGTTCTTAGCAACCTTGAATGCAGTAACCATCGGACCCCATCTTCTGGGCAAACTTCTGATGATTTTCTTGGCGTGATCAGACTTTGTGTATCCCTTGTCAAGAACTCTTAATCCAGCAGTTAGCGTTTGAAATCTTGAGAACATTGTTTCAATGTTTTCATCATCCTCTATCTTGAAGGCTTCAAATTTCTGGATCAAGGCAAGAGCTTTAGTCTCCTTGACTTGGGAATTTCCTTCATGAGTCATTTTCAATGATTCATAAATGTCAAAGGCAGTTTCTCTGTTGGATATCTTCTCATACTCAGAATGAGAGATAGCGTTCAGCAGAACAGTTCTAAACTTTTTGATGATTTTTGAATTGCTTCTTTTGATCATCACTCATTTCTTTTCTGGACAGCTTCACTCCAGGAACATTTATAGGATGTTTGTAACCATCCACAAGCAAGTCCCAAAGGTCACCATCTAAACCAAGAAAGTAGCTTTCAAGTTTATCTTTCCAATATTCAAAGTTTTCACCATCGAATACTGGTAGTCTAGTGTAACCATTGTTTCCATTGTTGTTTTGCTCAGCAGAGCCAGATGTAGATGTTGGAGTTGGAGTATCAACCATCTTGACTTAGCGTTTTTCTCTTCTTGAACATTTTCTAACACGGTTAAGTGCTTGCACCTTAGAACCGGCGCTCTGATGCCAATTGAAGGATAGAAAAACACTTAGAAAGGGGGGTTTGAATAAGTGTAACTTTAAAAACTCTTAAGATAAAAAAAATTGCACAATGACTTTTATCCTGGTTCGTTGTTAACGAAACTACTCCAGTCCACCCCCTTAGAGTGATTTCGCTCAACTGAGGATTTAATCCACTAATCAACCTTGATTACAATGGTTTTCCACTTAGATACCTTCTAAGTCTTCTAGAGTATACTGATCACAACTTGATCACTCTAGGAAATCAATGCTTAGATACCTTCTAAGACTTCTAGAGATTCTGATCACACCTTGATCACTCTAGTAACTTTTACAAATGAATGTAAACAAATTCTTACAAGAGTATAGTTTGCTTCTTATAAAGCTGTAATCACAACTGTGATATCTCTCTTAAGTTCTAAGCTTAACACTCACTAACTATTATAGGATATGTGAGGTTGAAGATGAAGTTCAAAGACTTTGATTCAGCAGCTCAGAGTTGTTCGCGTAAAGAGTTATTTGAATTTGTTCGGTCAACCTTGCTTCTGATCAGAACTTCACTATATATAGGCGTTTGAGAAGATGACCATTGGGAGGCATTTAATGCGTTGCGTGTTCCGTACAGCCTTGCATTTAATGTTTCACTCTTTTGTCAACTACCTCGAGCCTTGTTTTTCCTGCTTTAACTGACTTTGCCTTTAATAGCTTCTAACGTTCCTTTCGTCAGTCAATGTAGCCTGTCATCTTGTACTTGATTCTGATTCTTATCTTTGTTGATACAACGTTTGAATATTCAGAGTCAATACAGCTTGGTGCAGAGCATCTTCTTGTCTTCTGACCTTGAAGAGCTTCTCAACGTGATACCATAAGAACTTCAGTGCTTCTGTTTCTGGACTCAAGATCTTCTGATGCTTCATAGACTATGTTCTGATTCTGCTTGACCATCTTCTGATGTCTTGCCAGAGCATGTTCTGATGTTGCAATCTTGAACCTTCTGAGTCAGTGCATCTTGCGCTGAACTGTGCATACTCTTTATATATTTCCTGAAATGGAAAATGCATAGGATTAGAGTACCACATTGTCTTATACAAAATTCATATATATTGTTATCATCAAAACTAAGAATATTGATCAGAACAAATCTTGTTCTAACACATCTTCCCCAAGAAGAAGTCCATAGATCCCCAGCTGAATATCCTCGAGCATGAAGCGGGAGTTCCTACTAAAACAGAAGACTTGTACTCTGTATTCTCTTCAACAGTCTGGGATTTATTTTCCCCGTCAAACGCTACTACAATTTGCTGTCATCATTGACAACTTATTGCATTCATACATCATGCGCCTCATGGAATATACATAACATACATACGCCTCATGACATGCACGTAACAGTTTTATTCATTTCAAAAATCGTCATGCAATTTATATGTCATGGCATTGCATAATGAACTTCACTTTGCAAGACACAAATAATATCAACAAATTACTCAGATGCAATCCAGACGAAGATTCATTCTGATAATCATTCATATCAAACTCTAATCACGTTAGTCCCTTGGTAGTGATGTACACCAATCTACAACTTATTACATTAGTCCCGGAGCGGTAATAGGTTATCTTCGTATTATATTAGTCCCCTGGCGGTGATAAGAAGCTTCATTCATTTGGTACGTTTATCCCCGAAAAGTGACCAAAGCCTATTCTCATCACGTTAGTCCCTTGGCAGTGAAATATCACATTAGTCCCCTGGCAGTGAAATATCACATTAGTCCCATGGCAGTAACCAAAATCTTTTTCATCAAGTTAGTACCCTGGAGGTGATCAGTTGGTTCTTATTCACATATCAGTCCCCTGGAAATGATATCTACATCAGTCCCCTGGTAGTAATCAAAATACTTCTCATCATGTTAGTCTCCTAGCAGTGATCAGTTGGTTCTCATTTATCATATCAGTCCCCTGGAAGTGATATCTACATCTGTCACATGGCAGTAATCAAAATCCTTCACATCATGTTAGTCCCCTGGAGGTGATCTGTAACGGCCGTATACTTTTAATATTAATTTAATTTGGAATATTGAATTAATAATTAGAATTATTGAGAATTTTATGGAAAATAATGGTTTATGACATTGGGCCATTGTAAGGAAATAGTAAAGAAGGGGGTGTGATATAGTAAAGTTTTTAATAACCTAAATATTATTATTTTCATAAAATAATAAAGGATTGGGGAAAAGAAAGAACGTGAAAGAACAGAAGTTTTGGGAACGAGGAACGTGAAGGAGAACTGAAGAGGAGAGACCAAAGATCAAGAATTTGGCTAAGGTAAGGGGGGACTTATCTGATTATCATCTATTATCGGGTTAGGGGTTGATAATACTGAATAGATGTAGAATTCGGGTCGATTGAGTCATATGATAGGTTTAGGGATTGAGTCAAATTGTATGATGTTTGATCTCTATGTTTGAATCCATGATGTCTGTGTTATTATGATCTCAATTGATGCGTAATTGGGGTATTATGAGGTGTATTTCATGTTGTTTGTGCATTCTGTTTTCCCTAGGTTCGTACTGGTATGAATTGGGTGAGTTTGGAATGTGTAGAATGCTGTTTTCTGCAGGTTGGGGTTTCCGAAAATTACCGGTTCGCGCCGCGTACATAGGTTGCGCCGCGAACAGGTGGGCAGAATGCCAGGAAGTTGTGATACGCACAGGTCGCGCCGCATACCCGTGTTGGCGCCGCGAAGGCGTAACTTTTTCTCGCTTCGTGCCGCATGCAGATGGTTGCTCCGCGAACAGCTTGGCAGAGAGCCAAGGATTTTTGGGACGCTCAGTTCGCGCCGCGAACCAAGATGGCGCCGCGTGCTGTTGATGTTTGGGATATTTTAAAAGTTCAAAGATGCATAACTTTTTAACTGTTAGTCTGTTTGATGTGCCATTTCGAGCTAAACGAACCTTATAGAATAATCTATATGATGATGATTGATTGGTTTTAGAATGATGAAAATACATGTATGCTATTTCTTGTTGAAGATGATGATTGGTGCAAATACGTGTATATTTTCTATATGATGATGATGGAATTGTGATTGAATGATGTTCATATATATGAACATACTTGATGATGATGGTTTTGATGATGATGATGACGACGATATAAGTATGTTGTATATGTTGCATTCATTCATGTTCATTGATGATACTGTATCCATAAGGGTGTGTTGGATCAGTGAAGGGCATGATTCCCATTGTGTGGAATCTGTGCTGGCAGGGCCGTATCTTGATGATGTTGGATCGGTCATGGGTTATCCCCATTTGATGATGTTGGTACCACATGCATAGTGTCAGTTCATACATATGCATAATTTATAACATGATTGGAGGTATTCTAGTGTTGTAAATGTTGATGATGTGTTGATTGTTGTTTGACTTGTTTTGACTGTCTGTTTATGAAACAATTGGGTGAATGATGCAACTGTGATGTGTTATTGCTTTATAACCTTATAACATTTGTTAATTATGATGAGACTCACCCTTACATGTTGTCATTTTCAGATTGAGGATAGCGGTTGTTCGACTCGGTGAGGATTAGCTCATGAGTCAGTTATTTAGTTAGCGTCAGGTGTCATGCTCTGATAGTTGTAACACTGGGGACACAATGTTTAGAGTTTATGTTTGATAACTCTAGTTATGTTTTGATGTTTTGAAGGATAAGTTTTAAAGATGTTAAACTTAGTCTGTTTGATAAATTTCCGTTGTGTTAACATGAAACGTTTTAATTTATGATGATTACTTCAGTGAATGCATGACATGACTGAATGATGTTTATTTATTATGAATTGTGGAACCCTTATTTCATGTACTCTGAATATTTGTTTTATATTGCCGCGGGGTTAGTAAGGGGTGTTACAATAGTGGTATCAGAGCATAGTCGGTCGTTATGACCAGAGTCTTAGTGTTAAGTTTTGTTTTCCTGTGTATGCGACTAGTAAGAGTAAACTGTCGATACTTCTGTTCTGATTAAATTGGTTGTGATTTAAGCAGAACAATGGGTGGAAGAGGAGGAAGAAACGATGATGCTATCGCTGAGGCTCTGGGCATGATTGCTGGTGTTCTGGGAGGAAATGCCAATGGAGCTGCGATTGGTGCTGACAGGCAGCTGAACAGTTTTCAGAGGAACAATCCTCCAGTGTTCAAGGGCACGCATGATCCTGAAGGTGCTCAGAAGTGGCTTAAGGAGATCCAGAGAATCTTCAAAGTCATCGATTGTGCTGAGGATCTGAAGGTGAGATATGGTACTCACATGTTGTCTGAAAAAGCTGACGACTGGTAGATGACCACGAGGACTGAACTGGAAACTGATGGTGTGGCTATTTCTTGGGCAGTGTTCAAGAGAGAATTTTTGAGAAGGTACTTTCCTGAAGACGTAAGAGGTTGAAAGGAGATTGAATTTTTGGAACTGGTTCAAGGTAGTATGACGGTACCAGAATATGCTTCGAAGTTGTTGAGTTGGCGAAGTACTATGTCCACTACAACAATGACGAAGCTAGTGAATTCTCGAAATGCATCAAGTTTGAGAATGGTCTCCGTGATGAGATTAAGCAGGGTATTAGATATCAGAGGATCCAGAGATTTGTAGACTTGGTGGACTGTAGTAAGATCTTTGAGGAAGATAATCTCAAGCTGAAGTCATCTCACTCTCGCGAGTTAGTCGACGAAAAAGGGAAGAAACCTATGGATAAGAGTAAGCCATATGGTAGAGGTAATTCCAAGACTGGTGGTTGGAAGAAGCCTAGTGGAGGAGACTCCAGTGCTTTTGTCAGGTGCTATAGTTGTGGTGAGGTCGGGCACCGTAGGAATAAGTGCAAACTGAACCAGAAGAAGTGCTTCAAGTGCAAAGAAGTAGGTCATATTGCTGCTGACTGCAAGATGAGGGTTGTGACTTGTTACAACTGTGGTGAAGAGGGTCACATCAGTCCGAATTGTCCTAAGCCAAAGAAGAACCAATCGGGAGGAAAGGTTTTTGCTTTGACCGGGTCAGAGACCACTCCGGAGGATAGACTAATTAAAGGTACGTGTTTTATTCATGGCACACCTTTAGTTGCGATTATTGATACTGGAGCAACTCATTCTTTTATTTCTTTGGATTGTGCTGAGAGGTTAAATCTTGAGATATCTGACATAAATGGAAGTATGGTTATTGACACTCCTGCGTCGGGTTCAGTAACTACTTCATCTGCATGCTTGAATTGTCTGATTGACATTTTTGGTAGAGAATTCGGGATGGACTTAGTGTGCCTTCCGTTGAAACAACTCGCTGTAATCCTGGGAATGAACTGGTTGGAATTCAACCGTGTTCATATCAACTGTTTTGCGAAGACGGTAATTTTTCCTGAAGAGGTTAGTACTGATGATCTAGAAATGACAGCTAGACAGGTGAATGAAGC
Source organism: Vicia villosa (assembly GCF_029867415.1). Lineage (NCBI taxonomy): Eukaryota > Viridiplantae > Streptophyta > Magnoliopsida > Fabales > Fabaceae > Vicia > Vicia villosa. Next base: position 53,835,506 of record NC_081185.1, read on the forward strand.
TATTGGGGATGGTGCAACAGTGTTTATGTTGTTCGCATTGATGAATGTGAAGGAGAAAGTGGCGAGTAGCGAATTACCAGTGGTGTGTGAATTTCAAGAAGTCTTTCCAGAAGATGTGAATGAATTACCACCGGAAAGAGAAGTGGAGTTTTCTATTGATTTGGTTCCGGGAACTAGTCCAGTGTCGATGGCACCGTATCGTATGTCGTCATCTGAATTGGCTGAACTGAAGAAGCAGTTAGAAGAATTGCTTGAGAAGAAATTTATTCGTCCTAGTGTTCCGCCGTGGGGTGCGCTTGTGTTATTGGTAAAGAAGAAAAGGGTTCAATGAGGCTGTGTGTAGATTACAGACAATTGAACAAGGTTACTATCAAGAATCGGTATCCATTGCCGAGGATTGATGATTTGATGGATCAGCTGGTTGGAGTGCGTGTGTTTAGTAAGATTGATCTGAGATCTGGGTATCACCAAATTTGTGTGAAAGATGATGATATTCAGAAGACTGCTTTTAGAACAAGGTATGGACATTACGAGTATTCTGTAATGCCGTTTGGAGTTACTAATGCACCTGGTGTTTTTATGGAGTATATGAATAGGATATTCCATCCTTATCTCGATAAGTTCGTGGTGGTGTTTATAGATTATATCCTAATATATTCTAAGAACGAAGAAGAACATGCGAGACATCTCAAGACTGTGCTAGAGCTGTTAAAAGAGAAGCAACTTTTTGCCAAGCTATCGAAGTGTGAATTTTGGTTGGAAGAGGTCAGTTTTCTGGGACACGTGATTTCTAAGAATGGTATTGCTGTTGATCCTACAAAGATAGAAGCGGTATCTCAGTGGGAAGCTCCGAAGTCAGTGTCGGAGATTCGTAGTTTTCTTGGTCTTGCAGGTTACTACAGAAAGTTCATTGAGGGATTTTCAAAGTTAGCATTGTCGTTAACCAAATTAACCAGAAAGGGACAGGCTTTTATTTGGGATGCAAAATGTGAGGAAGGATTCCAAGAGCTGAAGAAGAGGTTGACTAGTGCTCCTATTTTGATTTTGCCGAATCCGATAGAATCATTTGTGGTTTAGTGTGATGCTTCGTTGATGGGTTTAAGGTGGTGTACTGATGCAAAATTAACAAGTGGTCGCTTATACGTCAAGACAACTCAAAGTGCATGAAAGGAATTATCCGACTCATGATTTAGAGTTGGCAGCAGTAGTTTTTGTTTTGAAATTGTGGCGACATTATCTGTATGGTTCGAGATTTGAGGTGTTCAGTGATCATAAGAGTCTGAAGTATCTCTTTGACCAGAAAGAACTGAATATGAGGCAGAGAAGGTGGTTGGAATTCCTTAAAGAATATGATTTTAGTTTAAATTACCATCCAGGTAAGGAAAACGTGGTTGCTGATGCTTTAAGTAGGAAGACTTTGCATATGGCTATGCTAATGGTGAAGGAATTGGATTTGATCGAACAATTCAGAGACTTGAGTTTGGTATGTGAAGGTACTCCTACTAGTGTTAAGTTGGGTATGCTGAAGCTGACTAGTGGTATTCTTGAAAAGATCAGAGAGGGTCAGAAGGCTGATGTTGAATTAGTCGACAAGTTGACTTTGATTAACCAAGACAAGGGCGGTGAATTCAGAGTTGACGAGAATGGGTTACTGAGGTTTGGTAACAGAATTTGTGTTCCTAATGTTGCTGAACTTCGAAGAAGTATTTTAGAAGAAGGACACCGTAGTGGATTAAGTATTCATCCTGGTGCTACCAAGATGTATCATGATTTGAGAAAGCTGTTTTGGTGGCCTGGAATGAAGAAAGAAATTGTTGAGTTTGTGTATTCTTGTTTGACTTGTCAGAAGTCAAAAGTTGAACATCAGAAGCCATCTGGATTTATGCAACCGATGTTTATTCCTGAGTGGAAATGGGATAGCATATCGATGGATTTTGTTTCGGGTCTGCCGAGAATTGTTAAGAATTGTGAAGCTATCTGGGTCATGGTGGACAGGTTGACGAAGTCTGCACATTTCATACCGGTAAGAATGGATTATCCGATGGAAAAGCTGGCTCAATTGTATATTGAGAAGATAGTTAGTCTACATGGTATTCCTTCGAGTATCGTGTCAGACAGAGATCCGAGATTTACGTCTAAGTTCTGGGAAGGTTTGCAGGAGGCTTTGGGTACTAAGATGAAGTTCTTCTTATCATCCACAGACGGATGGACAGACTGAGAGGACAATTCAGTCGTTAGAAGACTTGTTACGTGCTTCTGTGTTGGAAAAAGGAGGTGCTTGGGATAGTTATCTGCCTTTGGTTGAGTTTACCTACAACAATAGTTATCATTCGAGTATTGGTATGGCTCCGTTTGAGGCATTGTTTGGTAGGAGATGTAGAACTTCATTGTGTTGGTACGAAGCTGGTGAGAGTGCTGTGATTGGACCATAAATTGTACAACAGACTACGGAGAAGATTAAGATGATTCAAGAGAAGATGAAAGCTTCTCAGAGTCGTCAGAAGAGTTATTATGACAAAAGAAGGAAGACACTTGAGTTTCAAGAGGGAGATCATGTGTTTATGAAGGTTACTCCTATGATGGGTATTGGTCGAGCTTTGAAGTCAAAGAAGTTGACTCCGCGCTTTATTGGGCCGTTTCAAATTTCTGAAAGAGTGGGAGAGGTGGCATATCGTGTCGCTTTACCACCGATGCTTGCGAACTTGCATGATGTATTTCATGTGTCTCAATTGAGGAAATACATTTCGGATCCGTCCCACGTGATCCAAGTGGATGATGTGCAAGTTAAAGACAACTTAACGGTTGAAACGTTACCTGTGAGGATTGAAGACAGAAGAATGAAGCAATTGTGGGGCAAGGAAATAACTTTAGTCAGAGTAGCTTGTGGAGGACCAGCTGATGGAAACGTCACCTGGGAGTTAGAAAGCCAGATGAAAGATTCCTATCCGGAACTCTTTGCTTGAGGTATGTTTTCGACGACGAAAACTCTTTTAGTGGGGGAGAGTTGTAACGCCCGTAAACTTTTAATATTAATTTAATTTGGAATATTGAATTAATAATTAGAATTATTGAGAATTTTATGGAAAATAATGGTTTATGACATTGGGCCATTGTAAGGAAATAGTCAAGAAGGGGGTGTGATATAGTAAAGTTTTTACTAACCTAAATATTATTATTTTCATAAAATAATAAAGGTTTGGGGAAAAGAAAGAACGTGAAAGAACAGAAGTTTTGGGAACGAGGAACGTGAAGGAGAACTGAAGAGGAGAGACCAAAGATCAAGAATTTGGCTAAGGTAAGGGGGGACTTATCTGATTATCATCTATTATCGGGTTAGGGGTTGATAATACTGAATAGATGTAGAACTCGGGTCGATTGAGTCATATGATAGGTTTAGGGATTGAGTCAAATTGTATGATGTTTGATCTATATGTTTGAATCCATGATGTCTGTGTTATTATGATCTCAATTGATGCGTAATTGGGGTATTATGAGGTGTATTTCGTTTTGTTTGTGCATTCTATTTTCCCTAGGTTCGTACTGGTATGAATTGGGTGAGTTTGGAATGTGTAGAATGCTGTTTTCTGCAGGTTGGGGTTTCCGAAAATTACCGGTTCGCGCCGCGTACATAGGGTGCGCCGCGAACAGGTGGGCAGAATGCCAGGAAGTTGTGATACGCACAGGTCGCGCCGCATACCCGTGTTGGCGCCGCGAAGGCGTAACTTTTTCTCGCTTCGCGCCGCATGCAGATGGTTGCTCCGCGAACAGCTTGGCAGAGAGCCAAGGATTTTTGGGACGCTCAGTTCGCGCCGCGAACCAAGATGGCGCCGCGTGCTGTTGATGTTTGGGATATTTTAAAAGTTCAAAGATGCATAACTTTTTAACTGTTAGTCTGTTTGATGTGCCGTTTCGAGCTAAACGAACCTTATAGAATAATCTATATGATGATGATTGATTGGTTTTAGAATGATGAAAATACATGTATGCTATTTCTTGTTGAAGATGATGATTGGTGCAAATACGTGTATATTTTCTATATGATGATGATGGAATTGTGATTGAATGATGTTCATATATATGAACATACTTGATGATGATGGTTTTGATGATGATGATGACGACGATATAAGTATGTTGTATATGTTGCATTCATTCATGTTCATTGATGATACTGTATCCATAAGGGTGTGTTGGATCAGTGAAGGGCATGATTCCCATTGTGTGGAATCTGTGCTGGCAGGGCCGTATCTTGATGATGTTGGATCGGTCATGGGTTATCCCCATTTGATGATGTTGGTACCACATGCATAGTGTCAGTTCATACATATGCATAATTTATAACATGATTGGAGGTATTCTAGTGTTGTAAATGTTGATGATGTGTTGATTGTTGTTTGACTTGTTTTGAATGTCTGTTTATGAAACAATTGGGTGAATGATGCAACTGTGATGTGTTATTGCTTTATAACCTTATAACATTTGTTAATTATGATGAGACTCACCCTTACATGTTGTCATTTTCAGATTGAGGATAGCGGCTGTTCGACTCAGTGAGGATTGGCTCATAAGTCAGTTATTTAGTTAGCGTCAGGTGTCATGCTCTGATAGTTGTAACACTGGGGACGCGATGTTTAGAGTTTATGTTTGATAACTCTAGTTATGTTTTGATGTTTTGAAGGATAAGTTTTAAAGATGTTAAACTTAGTCCGTTTGATAAATTTCCGCTGTGTTAACATGAAACGTTTTAATTTATGATGATTACCTCAGTGAATTCATGACATGACTGAATGATGTTTATTTATTATGAATTGTGGCACCCTTATTTCATGTACTCTGAATATTTGTTTTATATTGTCGCGAGGTTAGTAAGGGGTGTTACATGATTAGTTGGTTCTCATTTATCATATCAGTCCCCTGGCAGTGATATCTACATCAGTCCCATGGCAGTAATCAAAATCCTTCTCATCATGTTAGTCCCCTAGCGGTGGTCAGTTGGTTCTCATTTATCATATCAGTCCCCTGGCAGTGATATCTACATCAGTCCCCTGGCGGTAATCAAAATCCTTCTCATCATGTTAGTCCCCTGGCGGTGATATCTACATCCATATTTATCACATCGGTCCCCTGGCAATGTTATCTAATTCTATCTATCACATTAGTTTCCTGGCAGTGATATCTACATCTCTAATTTGTTACATCAGTCCCCGAGCAGTAATTAAATTCTCCTTCATCATGTAGGTCCCCTGGCAATGATCTTCTTCAGATGCACATTCCGACAGCCTGAACCCCGAATGTTCTAAACCTCTACGAAAGCATGTCCCTTTAGACTCCTGACAAGTATCTCTTTCAGACGGCAACTGAAAGCCCGTCTCCGACAAAGTTTTATCAAACTCATTGAATGGAATCTTTAAGCCCATTCGTACACCAACAATGTAGTCACGACAACATTCAGATCTAATTCTACCACCTCGGAGGGTGCAGACATGGTCAACCTTCAGATCTAATTCTATCACCACGAATGATAAAGACACGATCAAAGAAAGAGGCGGATACAATCGACACGAAGATTCATTCTGACAATCCTAAACCTATTGAGTTCAGATATAGCCTAACTTATGGCTCGTTCTGACGCTCATCAATACACTGGATCCAGTATAACGTACGACTAATCCTAAGTATATCCCTTCAGACGCAACCTAATATACGGCAACTTCTAGAAACCATATGATATTTCTTCGAATACAACCTATCGTACGGTTCATTTTGATACTCATATGACATTCTTCGACACATTTATTGCGAACAATACAACACAGACTCATCCTGGTTTATGTCCTCAGATACAGTCTAACGTACGACTCATTCTGATCCTTACCTTATCTTCAAATATGGATGGCATCTACAAGCCCATCTCCGACAATATTCCAACTATTCAATGGATGGCATCTTTAAGCCCATCCAGACAATTAAACAACATTGTTTCCCGCACCGGCGAGTGCAAATTTCAGGGCATTCTAGTGTTTAATCTACTTCCACCTTCAGATTACGATAGGCAAACAAGCCAATTTGCATCCTCAGGTTTAAGAAGATTGAACAGAGGCAGCTGCCATACCCCAAAATTTTCCCATCATATTTCAAGATATCTTCACTGTCAACTGCTCAAGACTACACAAGAAATAGGCATGGCTATCTGTCTCCTAAGCAATCAACACATGATTAGGGTTTTGATTCTCTAAAGGTAAAGTCAGGTTCTGAGACTTCAAGTGGACTTCATAGCACGTCATATGGTTCCAAGATTCTTCATACCAAGTTTCAAGATTTTATTCACAATATTTCTCAGTCAAAAGCTCAAATGATCAACAATCGACGGATTTGACCTAAAAGTAAACTATGATCAACCCATAGTCAAAAATCTTGATTTTTGGTCAACACCAACATTTTGAGGTTACATTCATTATTTGATTAAGGGTTGATCATGATTCATCAAGAAAAGCTCGGAAATCAACAAAACTCATAGTTTCTAAATTAGGGTTTTGTAGGAAAAAGTCAACTGAACTTTGATTAGCCATAACTATCACATGGTTCATTAGAAATTTCCCAACCAAAGCTCATTCTTAAGGAAATTAAATTCTCTACAACTTTTATGTTGGGCTCAAGACCAATAAATGCACTATTTGAGAGATAGGAGCCAAAACATTACAGGTTCTTTTAGAAGCTCACAAAAAGCTATTTTTTTCCAGGACCAATATCATCAGGATAAAATCTCCAAATGCAAAAAAGGTTCCAAAGTGGCTTGTGTAGCAACCTGTCCTAAAAATTAAACTTAGAGTCGCCACCTATTCTACCAGGGCGAATAGGAAACCCCACGCAGTATAAAGATCTGGGTAAGTTATTATAATCAGGTCGAGGGAAGGTGATAGGCACCCTTAACCCTTTCCTAAGGTTTTGAGTTAAGGCAAAGCTTTATGGCTAAAATTGTTAAGGGTTTATGCAAGGCCTTAGAATTAGTATGAATGTGTTAAAGGTATTAATTACCGCGGTTTTGAAACTTGTGGTTTGCAAGGCATTTTGAGTTGCCTTATTCGCAGTATTGAAGAGAAGAATTTTTGAGTGTTTTAAATGGCGTACAACCCTGGTTTAATATGTTACCGTTAGTTGTGATGATCAATAGGTTCGATCACCATAGTTAACGGATTAGATAAAGGATTACTGACCATTCTGACCGATAGATTCGATCGTCACGAACAGCAAATAAAGTGTATTTTAATTTGATATAATTAAATTTCTAGTTTTATCATTATCTCTCATAATCAATAGATTTGACTATTACATGATAATGAATTTCATTATTGTATTTTATTATTGCTTTATTTCTCGCTAATGCGATCATTAGGTATGATCGGATCGAAGAGAAAATTAACTAATGATCAATGGATGATTAACCATTGCGACCGATTAATTCAGTCGGAACAAATAATAAATAGAATCCTGATATTTTGGCCAAATGGCCAGTGGGGTTGGGCAAACCCTAATGCATTGATAACCTTTCTAGGGTTTTTTTGTGATTTAATAGTTAAAATTAATTAAATCAATTAAGTCGAATAATCGAATAATCAGTACATATTATAATCCTAACCCTAATCCTAATTGTATTATTCTAATCCTAATTTAATAAACCAATTAAACTAAACCATATTAATGATTATTTTAATCTAAATAGTTAAAATAAATAAAAAAATAGAAGAAAAACCAGATTTTTATTGCCTATGGTTAGGCTGATGGTCCATATTACGCTCTTTCCATTCTCATGCGTTGGATTTGATGTTGGTAAGAATCTGACAGTGGTGAGCTGAGGGCGCATGATGGACGAACCTTGGCTGCACGCACCAGATCTCTAGGCAAATGAATACACACAGATGATAAAAATAAATAGCGGACCACTGGAATCGAACCCAGGTCATTTAGGTTACCATACATATGATTTGCCACTGAACCGCGCGCTTTAAGTTGACGCATAAAGAGAACAATATCATGATAAATGAAAGACAATATTTGAATTGAAAAAAACGCGCGCTGGGTTGAACTGTGTTCTTCCTCGCGATACACAGGGCTATAGCAACAATTTGTTTTCGTAGCCATTGACCTGCAGGTTTCAAACTCACCATGCAAACACCATAAATCACAAATAATAACCCAGATTAAACGTATGGAACATCCCGAACCCATTAAACCCCTTAATTCAACCTAAAAATACTTATACCCGATTTCCCCAAAATCAAGAATACAAACCCAAATATGGCGAATCTTGAAACCTGTGATTATACTCAAATCAAACCATCCTAAATCATTGAAAACATCAAACAAAACATAAATATGCAATTACCACTTGTTTATAGTGCCTGAATCAATGTAATCAAAAAACATAAAAGGGGTGCAAACCATGGACGTTATGCTGCGTTCTCAAGAGGTGTTAATGGATGCCAAGGATCTGGAATGATTCAGACACAGCCGAGGAAGCGTTTTAGATACCTAGACGGGCTTGAATTATCTTCAAACTTCTTCTGCCATGGCCACTGATTTCACGTTTTTTGGAGCTCCGGAATCCTAGTTCTGCAGCGGCCAAAATCCCCCTATAGGTCTGGATCCCTTCACCATATATGTGAGATGGATTTGGCTCTCATATTGAATCCAATTTCAATGATTTAAGGAGATTGATACTTGATTGAAAATCAACATCCAAGTTTTCCAAATTTGGCTCCAATTTTATTCTCCTCTTTCCAATCTCCTTTGCAACGAAATATACTCAAATATTCAGCATTTGAGTGATTAAAATGGATTGGAAAATAAAGTCAAAACAAATCTTCTCATATTTTCATTTATTTTAACCTAAATTGATTTTTAAAATGAATAAAAATATAATAAAATCTCATGGGCGTGGAATTAGGTTTTATGGGTCCTTAGTAATCTTTGGAACAATTTTGGATCATTACAAGATAGGCCCAGTTGCAAAAATATCCATTTTGAACCACTTTTGTTTCACATTTTGCCTTTAAAATTGCCCAACTTTGACAAGGCATATCTCCCTCAATTTTTAAGATATGGAAGAGTTCTAGGACTTTTTGAAAACCTCAAGATGTCCTCTACAAGCCACTATGGAACATATTTTTCATTTGGGGATTTTATCTTGATGATATGCCCTTTGACAAAAAACTGCTTTTGGTTGACTTTTGAAAAGGACCTATAATATTTTGTACCATATCTCTCAAATTAAGCATTTCTGGCCTTGGCTTGTGAGAGACAAAGTTGTAGAGGATTCAATTTCCTTTAAAATAGGAGTTGGTTGGGAAATATTTGATATTCCATGTGAAAGTTATGACCAGTCAAAGTTGAGTTGACTTTCTCCTCTAAAAAACCTTAATTTAAACCTTTTGAATTTGCTCATTTCTGAGTTTCTATTAATGGATCATGATCAATCTTTGATCAAATGATGGATATAACCTCCAATTCTTGATGTTGACCAAAAGTCTTGAAGTTTGACTCTATTTTGACTATAGTTGACTTTTAGGTCAACATAGTAGATTATTGATCATCTGAGCCATCGAGTGAGTAATCCTTGGAAATGAAGCTGGACTTTTGACATGGAGATGCTTTGAGACATATGAGATACCTTGAGATCCATTTTAGGCCTTAGAGATTCAAATTCTTTTGATGAAGTGCAAACCCTAATTTAAGAGACCCTCAATTAGGAGAATGTTACTTGAATAAACCCCTGAACCTTGAACCCTTGAAGATTGAATGTTGTTGCACCCCAAAATTTGCCCTCTTTATTTAAGCTATAAGTTATTAATGACGATTATTTCGTCATTCAAAATTGAACAAAAGACATTAAAGAGTTCTTGTGGTTTTAAGGAAGTGCGATGTTAAAAATGGTTCGAACGGTGGAATTACGAGAAAATTCACAAGTCCGATTTGGAAAGTGATATGAGCTTGATTCTCGCATAGCCCTGACCGTTTCAGCGATATCTACGATTTTCATGTTCGGCTCGGAATCCAGTTCTTTGAGGAAAGTGGTCGAAATTGGAAAATTGCTTGGATTTTTATAAAGGAAAGAGTGCTGAATGTAGGGTTTCGGGTCTCGAAAAATTCATATCTCCTAATCCGCTGGTCGGATTCACTCGAAAATTTAACTGGAGTTCAATGCCATCATTACCAAGAATTCATATGTTCGGACCGTCGGCCGATTATGCACCGAAAATTCCCAGCATTTTAAGGATCGTCATGTTCTTTCGCTAAAAAGTGTGTTTTCGAGTGTGTCGCACTGAGTTTGAAAATTCATAACTTCTTCAATTTTTATCGTATGAAGCCCATTTTGGCGGCATTCCCTCGGAAATTTCATTAGCTTCGTTTCTTCGTCACACATGCTTGTTCAGATTTTGAGCCGAAGATGGAGTTTTATCGAGTTCTTTGAGCGGTACGCACAAAATCCTGCACAGTCGCGCCAGATGAATCGACGTTTCTCGTCATTCGAACGCGCGTAATTTCTTCATCGCTTATCCAATTGAGACGATTCTCGCGGCTATGATCTACAATTTTAGTCATCTTCGAGTTGACGTCGGCCCCGCTCTCAAACTTCGCACCGATTCGCGTTTCCTCGAAAACGAGCAAAAAAGAGATAATTAAGGGCATTTTGGACATTTCACTATATAAGTCATTTTTCTTCCCAATTCTCTTGAATCAAAGCCACAAATTACATAAAACTTTCATAAAAAACTCATCAATTTTCATCAAGATCAAGAACATGGATTGAAGAATCAAGATCTCATGTTCAAATTCTCTCTCTTATGCTTGCATCTCGCGCGCCTCTCCCTCTTCCTCCTTGGATTTCACTTTTCTGTTCGTGTCGTGTTCGCGTTCGTATCGTGTTCGTGTTCGCACATCGGTTTGGATCTTCATCCGCTCGCTCGCGGGATTCCTAGTTTCTTCGCTTTTCGTCGCTATAGTTACGGATCATCATCCGTTTGGTATTGATCCCGTTTCATTTTACTTTTCTCGCACTTTATCACTTTCTCGCATCATCCTTTAACATGAGAAGTAGGACTAGACATGCTTCTGGCCAAGCCCACGAAAGAGGCTCTGTTTTTGTTGGTATGTTTATATTTGTGCTTTGCGGCAGGGAGTCACCGTGTAATAAGTCCTATATGGCACTCCGTTAATTCCTCATGGAAGGCACGCGGGAAGGGTTAGCAATCAACCCTCGCACAGTTTCATCGAGTTTGTTCAGTATGCGCACGCTTCGCGTTGCTCGCTTCTGAACCAGCACAAGATCTTGTTATCGTGTATGTCAGGTAAAAGGTTCATGTAGCCGAACCCCCGCATTTCCTATAGCTTGCGTCGCTCGACGTTGACGCTCGGTGTATGCACGCACCTTTTTCCTTTACGATCCGTGACGACTTGGTTGCTGAGAGGGATCTGCTCCTCTTGTCTAAGGCCCGATCATTTTCGCGAGGTCTAATGCTTGGTTGACTTGGGTGAGCTGCTCCCCTTGGCTATGGCGGGACCGCTTTTTTACCATTCGGCCAGTGCCGTTGGTTTGTTTGCTTTACGAGCGGAGCTCATTTGTGTGATACTCTTGTTTGCTTTCCCTCTCCTTCGTAGGTTGCTAGTTTAGTTTAGACTTTTACCCTTTGTATGACAACATTAGGTAGCAAGCTTTCCTCCTTAGCTTAGGTCTTCCTCATGCAATCTTTAAAACACAAACCACACTCTTTGATTTTCTTTTCTCAAGAGCTTGTTATTTCCGCTCCATTCCCAAGCGTAAGACTCCAAAGGTCGAGCAGCGGAGTGTGAATGTAACTCGCTCACCTAAAAAACACAAAACAAACAAAAACTAGTTAGTCGAGCTACGGTACCTCTGATTCCGCAAAACGGATACGTAGGCAGCGGGGTGGGGCCCGTGCGAGTATAACTCTTTCTTTTCCCTACATTGTGCATGCATTTAAGTCAAGATTAGCGTGGTTTGTTTACACACCCATAGTTTTAGACACAAGCATGGATACCATCGAGCACGATGGGCGCGTGGGGTGCTAACACCTTCCCCTCGCGTAACCGACTCCCTTACCTTTTTTTCTCTGGTCGTGAGACTGTTGTTTTGTTTTGTGGTTTGCTGGCATTCCCTTCCTTTTCAGGATAAATATGTTAGTGGCGACTCTGTTGATTTTCGTGGTAGCGACAAATGAGATGGGCAAATTTTGGGGTATGACAGCTGCCCCTGTTCAATCTTCTTAAACCTGAAGAGTTAGATAGGCACGTCTGGCTATCGTGATCTAAAGGTAGAAGATGATTGAACACTGAAATGCCCTAAAATTTACATTTGTTGGGAAAAAGTTCCGTGGGAGATGGGCTTAAAGATGCCATCCAAGGTAAATACCCCTTTCCTAGAATGTGAAGCGAGTGCTTTTTGGAAGGAACCACGTGTTTTGATTGTAGCATGGCCTGAAAAGGCAACCTTGATTTTATGCAATGTTATGATGCATGTAATGTATGATGCAAGTGAGCTTCTCAAAATAAATGAGAGCAATGTATATGCATTATGAATGAATGAGATATGCAATTGAATGATGCATGACTGTTAGTTATGTTAGTAACTTTGAAAAAGAGCAATAAAACCCTTGTTTGTTATTGATGATGTTTTGGAGAAGATCACTGCCGAGGGACTAACGTGATAGACCCAATTGAGGAACCCTTTGAAAAACCTTGTTGTGAAACACTTTGTAAGTTTGGAGGAGATCACTGCCGAGGGACTAACGTGATGAATAAACGTAGCTAGAAATAGCGAGGGTTCGCCGTTTATTGTGTAGAAGATAATTAACTTGCTATAGTGCTAGCAAGCTTTCGCAGTTTGTGAAACCCCACTTACTATAGTTCTAGTAAGTTTTTGTAGTTTGTGTAACCCAAAAGGATCACTTGCTATAGTTCTAGCAAGCTCACCCGCACCAATAGGAGTCACTTTCCCTGGTTCGGACAAGCTAACCTGCACCAAAAGGATCACCTGTCCTGGTTCAGACAAGTTTACCTGCACCAATAGGATCACCTGTCCTGGTTCAGACAAGTTAGCCTGCACCAATAGGATCAATTGTCATAGTTCTGGTAAGTTCACCTGCACCAAAAGGAGTCACTTGCCCTGGTTCAGACAAGTTTACCTGCACCAATAGGAGTCACTTGCCCTTGTTCGGACAAGCTTACCTGCACCAGTAGGAGTCACTTGCCCTTGTTCGGACAACCTTACCTGCACCAATAGGTGTCACTTTCCCATGTTCGGACAAGCTTACCTGCACCAATAGGAGTCACTTGCCCTGGTTCGGACAAGCTTACCTGCACGAATAGGAGTCATTTGTCCTGGTTCGGACAAGCTTACCTGCACCAATACGAGTCACTTGCCCTGGTTCGGACAAGCTTACCTGCACCAATAGGAGTCACTTGCCCTTGTTCGGACAAGCTTACCTGCACCAATAGGAGTCACTTGCCCTTGTTCGAACAAGCTTACCTGCACCAATAGGAATCACTTGCCCTTGTTCGGACAAGCTTACCTGCACCAATATGAGTCACTTGCCCTGGTTTGGACAAGCTTACCTGCACCAATAGGAGTCACTTGCCCTTGTTCGGACAAGCTTACCTGTACCAATAGGAATCACTTGCCATGGTTCTGACAAGCTTACCTACACCAATAGGAATTATTTGCTATAGTTCTAGCAAACTTACTTGCATGAAAAAGATTCACTTGCTATAGCGCTAGCAAGTTTAAACGCATAAAGTCCTTGACAGTATCTTGTATATGTATGAAGATAATGCTCACGACTCGAGGGTCGGAAAGAAAACGATATGTTTAGAAACTCACGACTGGAGGGCCAGACATTCTCGACTCGAGGGTCGGAAAACAAACCAGTCACAACACGAGGGTTGGAAACTCACGACTCGAGGGTCGGAAAATAAACCAATCACAACACGAGGGTTGGAAACTTATGACACGAGGGTCGGAAAACAAACCAAATCATAACACGAGGGTTGGAAAATCACGACTCGAGGATCGGAAACTGGTCATTTGTAATATGTGAACGCACTAGATGATATGCATATGCTAATGCGTATGTATGTATGCTGATGTAATCCCGAGATTTTATCTCCTTAAACCCATTGAACCTGTTTAATCCATGTTCACCCCTACACCACGACTATGCTTATGCCGGCTTGGTAATGTTTATGTATGTGGATAATGCTTATGCTTATGTATATGTTGATTGATGTAACGAGTGAAACGAAATAATGTCTTTTATAAGACTACCAGAAAAGGTTTCTAGAATGGATATGAAAATTTGTCTTAAAGAAGACTACCTGAAGAGGTTCTTAGAAAGGGTAAAATTTATCTTAAAGAAGACTACCTGAAAAGGTTTTTAGCAAAGGATAAGGATTGTCTTAAAGAAGACTACCTTGAAAGGCTGAAAGATGTCTTAAAAAGACTACCTAAAAAGGTTCTTTGGAAGGACAATGAATGTCTTAGAAAAGACTACCTAGAAAGGTTCTTAGAAAAAGAATCTCTTAAAGAAGACCACCTGGAGAGGTTCCTGGAAAGGATAACAATTTGTCTTAAATAAGACTGCCTGAAGAGGTTCCTAGAAAGGATCGTAAGAATTGTCTTAAAGAAGACTACCTAAAAAGGTGTGGTGTAATGTATCAACCAATGTATGTAATGCATGATTTATATGTATTTGCATGATGCTCAAATGATAGGCTGTTGATAACCAAAGCGTATATAGCTCGTTGGAGTTGTAGGTTTGTTTGATAAGGTAGGGTGTGATGCTAGCGCGATCTCCCAATCCCTTTTATTTTTTTTGAATTTTGAAGATCGTAGTTAGGAGAAACATTTGTTCGATGTTGTAAAGTGTGAGAATGCCTTTTCCTTATGTTGTGCGCCTTGCCCCAGTTTGGCTTTTTGAAATACTCCATGCCTTTAACCTTTTGAGGTTCTCTACGCCTTTAACCTTTTGAGTTGTTTACCTTATGGATTTGATATCCAATGCCCCAATGTTTAATGGAAAAGATGCCTATGATCTCCAAGCCATGAAGGAAGTGCCCCGAGAAATAACTTTGTCATATGCTTCGATGTTTAGATTGCAAGGTATGCTCTTGATCTCCAGGATATGGAGGGCTATCCATAGTGTTCTATCCTTTTGAATTTGAATTCTTCCTATGTTTGACATGCCCCTGTTTGTTATTGCTTCGAGATGTGCCCCCAAGTCGATTGAACCTTAGGAAAAATGCCCCTAGTAAATAGGATGTTTGATCGTATGCCCCTGTAATCCTTGAAATTTTTCCCCTATTTAGGAGAACCCTCTGGATGTGGTTCCCCCATTCCAGAGTCTTTATTAGAAATTATCGCCTTTGATTAACCAATTTCGAGATCTCCTCGATGCTAACTGTATATTCGTTGATGACGTTGTTCCCTTTGAGAAGTAACTCCAATGCGATGCGTATGCAAGTTTTGAAATCGAAGTCCGTTATGAATTAGGACTGGATGATTAGAAATGAATGTTTGAAGAAGCGTAGTGGTTAGAAATAGTTTTAACAAACCTAGGAGTCAGTATAACAAAATCCTGCTTTATGTGCTTTCGTAGTTAACCTTGCCTCAATTAGGACTTTTGAATGTTGTAACTTGGCTTGGTTCGTGGTTTAAGAAACAACATATATAAGGCTCAAAATTTATTTAACCCACCCCTTTCTCCTTTATGTTCTCCAAATCCTAAGAATTCGCCTAATCCAATGATTGTGCTTTGTATGTAAGAGAATCGTTTCAATTTTGATGTTGAGCATAAGCCTTAGTAGAGATCCAAGCACCGATGAAAAATGTTGTAGAGATCCAAGCGTTGATGGGAAGCTTCGATGATTTAGCAGTCATAAGATTATCCTTTGTTTTTTTCGTCTTTGTTTTTATCCCTTATTTTTTCATGAACCAATTCCTTTGAGTTTGATCTATCGGGATGCCCTAATTTTTACCGAAGTCGTTTTGTTTTCTTTCATGGAATTTTCCATTCTGACTTAGCGGGCGTTTTCCTCCCTTTTTTTTTGAATGCTCATTTTGACATATTGATCCTTGGATATTGAATGTTGTGACTGCCATATTGACTTTGATTTGTAAGCTTCGATTTTGATACATCCTCAATCTTGAATGATGTATTGAGGAAGAAGGTTGTTGTGAATGTTACCTACATTGCTTCCTCAATATTGTATGAATGCGAGGAAGAAGATACGCCTGAACCTTTGCTTTGCATGATCCTTTGCTTGATCCTTGCTTGACCCTTTGCTTTAATCCTTGCTTGGATTGACTGATTCTCTTGACAACCAAAATACACCATTGAATTAATCGAAATCTACCCTGCCCCTGGTTGAAATCAAGGTTTATTTGAAAAGTAGAAACAAACTCCAACTCCTGGCTCGAGGGGGTGACGAGGGATTAACATCCTTATATCTCCACTGTTTAGGAATTGAAATAATGCATGTACATCGTCGGCTCGGTCTTACCTTGAAAGCATACGTTTAGCGAGATTTAGTTATTTGCATTCGTCATTCTCCCTTAAGTTTATTAATAATCTTAAATTTGAAATTGAAAGTCGTAGTAGTGAGCGAATGAAGCGAATGAATCGATTCCAAAACCTGCATGGTCATCCCATTAGAATTGCTAATCCGAAGGTCCAACTTTTATCCTGAGTAACACTTAGCGATCGTAGGGGTCTAAATTCTGAGCATGACAAAACCTATTGATTCTAGGGACCATCTCCTTTGCAAAATCCGTTGACCTTGTTTTACTCCTTAGTTCTTAGACTTGTAGAAGTAAAGGATAACCTCGAATTTTCCTTGGGCACGTCAAACCTGTCAGGAATAAATTGTTAGCGGTGGGTTTTTGTCGTATCAGAACTTCATGATTTTCCTTTGACTGAACCTCTTTTGCTTTTCCTAAGGATAGTATCACACCATTTGTAACCTTCAGAGTTTATAGATTGATAGAGAAAACATATGACCCTTTTGCCCCTTGGTGTGGATTTAACACATGTCACCTTCCCTCCATCGTAGTTATGCATCTTTGTTCAGGATATTGCCCCAGTTGGACAAACCCTTGCCCTTCAAGTTATCGTAGAGCGTCCTTGTAATGTTTGCTATGTTCTAAGATGAACCCCTTTATGACTAGATACCCCTTGATTGTATCTATGAGGGAACTTCTTTGTTGAACTAATCCTTGCTCGATGATAACCTTTGTTGTATTTACAATCCTTTTACGACAAGGCATGGACATGCGTCTGGCATGGTGAAAGACATCCTTTTTTTTCAAACTCAGTCCCATTGATTTATCCTCCTTTCTCCATAGTTTATGATCCTTTGGATTTTTCTTTGCGAGTCTCGGGCAATTGGCTAGCACGACAAGTGTGAATGCAGGCAAAGATAGAAATGCAAATGTAAATGTATGAAAATGCAAATGCATGTGTATGCAAAAGACTTCTCTTCTTGTGTACGGTGAATCCTTATATGCAATGAAGACGTGTGACATATAATCCTAGGGATAGCCTTAGAGGTGACATTAGACCCTAGCGAAATACTCGCGATCTAGATGCTATGACACGCCAATGGGAATCCCTTAGATTAGGGAGTACACAAAAAGTAGCTGCTGATAACCGTTCAAGACAGTCACCAAATCTCATGGCCATCGAGAGGCCGTTCGACGTGTACTTACGAAGTTGTCCCTTGTGGGAAGGTTCTCTATGCGGAACATAACCTATCTAAGGACCATATCCGACAAAGTGAAATCCCTACAGGCTAGGGATGAAAGATGCATAAATGGAAATCCAAACCCTACAAGTTAGAGGGTGCGCGGGAATAAGCACGGGGTGACCGTTCAAGACAATCACTAGATCTCATGGCCATCGTGAAGCCAATCGACGTGCATTAATGGGGACGTCCTTCAAAGGAAGGACGAAGTCATTGTAAAAACACATGGACATAAAATAAAATCCCTACAGGCTAGGGAGTTCGTAGGAGCAAGCATGGGGTGACCGTTCAAGACAGTCACTTGATCTCATGGCCATCGAGAGGTCAATCGACGTATGCTAACAATGATGTCCTTCATACAAAGGATGCAATTTTAGAAATAAAATCCCTACAGGAAAAGGAATGCGTAGATGTAAGCACGGGGTGACCGTTCTAGACAGTCACTAGATCTCATGGCCATCGAGAGGCCAATCGACGTGCGTAAACGAAGATGTCCTTCGTGGGAAGGATACGTAGTGGTAAAAATACAAAGATATAAAAAGAGACTCCCTACAAGCTAGGGAGTGCGTAGATGTAGGCGCGGGGTGACTGTTCAAGACAGTCACTAGGTCTCATGGCCATCGAGAGGCCAATTGACGTGCATAAATGGAGGTGTCCTTCGTGAGAAGGACATGGTCTTGGGAATAGAGTCCCTGCAGGCCAGGGAACGCGTAGGAATACCTGCAAAATTAAAACGCAAGACATTCGAAGTATATAAATTGCAAACATATAATAAGCATCTAAGCAAAAAAGCCCTAAGTTCATAGGTTCGGCATGACGGCTTAGGTTGCCTACCTTCCCATTGGTATGTTATAGAAGGACTCATGGGGTCGTTCGTAGCCGCCGAGACTTTTTGTCTCTTTGATTTTAGAACAACTCATTTATCCATGAGGTTCAAGTTTTAGGGGTAGGTTCCTAGAGAGATCAGCTAAATACCAAGTCCAGCCCTCAACAAGGTCAAGCCTCGTATCAGACATTTCCGGAAATTTAACCCACTCGGAGTGGATTTATAATAAGACTCGTAGGCGATGTAATTCCCTTCTGGTCTTAAATATGATTCCCACGCTTAGGTTTAACACCAATTTATATATCCCAAAAAATGCGATAAAATAACACATATTCAAATATTTAATTAAATCGTGGTAAATAAATGAAATTGCTGTAAATAAATGAAATTGCAAATAAATAAATAAAATTTAAATATTTATAAATAAAAAAACCATAAACCCTAATCTGAAACCCTAAAAATGGCGAATTAGCCAAACCCTAAAAAAGTTCGCCAAAAACCTAAACCCTATCAAAACTAGGAGCATAATAATTCACCTTATCCCCAGCAGAGTCGCCAGCTGTAGCAACCTGCCCTAAAAATTAAATTTAGAGTCGCCACCTATTCTACTAGGGCGAATAGGAAACCCCACGCAGTATAAAGATCTGGGTAAGTTATTATAATCAGGTCAAGGGAAGGTGTTAGGCACCCTTAACCCTTTCCTAAGGTTTTGAGTTAAGGTAAAGGTTTATGGCTAAAATTGTTAAGATTCAATAGCTAAAGAAATGAAAAGGGTGAATGGTAAGATTCGAACCTAATTAGAATTTTGGGGAAGGGGACTCGCCTTGTTGCCAAGTGCCTACGTACCTCCTTATGGAGGATCAGAGTCTACATAGTTCGGGGCACAGGGTTGCACGCCTTAGAATTAGTATGAATGTGTTAAAGGTATTTTGAATTACCTTATCGGAGTTTTGAAACTTGTGGTTTGCAAGGCATTTTGAGTTGCCTTATTCGCAGTATTGAAGAGATGAATTTTTTAGTGTTTTAAATGGCGTACAACCCTGGTTTAATATGTTACCGTTAGTTGCGATGATCAATAGGTTCAATCACCATAGTTAACGGATTAGATAAAGGATTGCTGACCATTCTGACCGATAGATTCGATCGTCACGAACAGCAAATAAAGTGTATTTTAATTTGATATAATTAAATTTCTAGTTTTATCATTATCTCTCATAATCAATAGATTTGACTATTACATGATAATGAATTTCATTATTGTATTTTATTATTGCTTTATTTCTCGCCAATGCGATCATTAGGTATGATCGGATCGAAGAGGAAATTAACTAAGGATCAATGGATTATTAACCATTGCGACCGATTAATTCAGTCGGAACGAATAATAAATAGAATCCTGATATTTTGGCCAAATGGCCAGTGGGGTTGGGCAAACCCTAATGCATTGATAACCTTTCTAGGGTTTTTTTGTGATTTAACAATTAAAATTAATTAAATCAATTAAGTCGAATAATCGAATAATAGGGACATATTATAATCCTAACCCTAATCCTAATTGTATTATTCTAATCCTAATTTAATAAACCAATTAAATTAAACCATATTAATTATTATTTTAATCTAAATAGTTAAAATAAATAAAATAAATAAGAAAATAGAAGAAAAACTAGATTTTTATTGCCTATGGTTAGGCTGATGGTCCATATTATGCTCCTTCCATTCTCATGCGTTGGATTTGATGTTGGTAAGAATCTGACAGTGGTGAGCCGAGGGTGCATGATGGACGAACCTTGGCTGAACGCACCAGATCTGTAGGCAAATGAATACACACAAATGATAAAAATAAATAACGGCCCACTGGGATCGAACCCAGGTCCTTTAGGTTACCATACATATGACTTGCCACTGAACCGCGCGCTTTAAGTTGACGCATAAAGAGAACAATGTTGAAGGAATTCTGAGTTTTGAGGACAACATGCTATCATCCTAACTCCTCTAACAAGTGTTCTTGCAGGTCCTCATAATGTTAGATCTTATATATTTTGTTTTAACTTTAACATGATCTTATCAAAACATTGGCAAAAGCATTCAGTACAAATGACAGCAGATTCCATCAAATCAAAATAAACCAACGTACATATATTCAAATGATAATGATCATCTAATCAAGGGACTATCTTCTTAATCCTCAAAGTACACATCCAACTAAGAATAATATTTTATTTTCTTGCAAGTACAAACCGTCATTTTCTTCAAAGCTTCTATATAACTAGCACCTCTTGCAAAGAACAAACCAACTTTGACATTCAAGCTTAATCTCATTTTGAATCAAAGTCCAAAAGCTTATCATATACACAGAAGGGAAAGCAAACTCATCACTGCCAAATAGTGAATCATCTTCAAATCATCCATTGAATACTTTTGTATATCCTCAAGAGATATAAAATCTTGTTTGTAACAAGTGTGAAAGAAAGGTCTAAAGTAATACCTTAAGTGTGTGTAAGAGCCTTTTGAGGTTGTGTAAAGTGTAACATTTTTATCCCTCTTTTAAAGGATAAAAGTGTAAGATATAAGAAAATCTCACTGTGTGTGAAGACTGGACTAACCCTTTTGGTGAACCAGTATAAACCTCTGCGTGTTCTTTATTACCAGTCCTATATTTCTTTACATCCCCTTTAACACACTTAAACTAAAATTTTAAGAGGTCACTATTCAAACCCCCCCTTTCTAGTGACATTTATTTCCAACAATTGGTATCAGAGCCTGGTTCTGAAAAACTACACTTAACCGTGTTAGAGTAAAACGATCACAACGACCTAAAGAATGGCTGAACAAACAAAATTCATTGCTGAAGGAGGATTGTCCCACAGACCTCCACTTTTCAACGGAATTGACTACTACTATTGGAAAGGTAAAATGAGACTCTTTCTCTTATCTCAAGATATAATATGTGGTCCATCATTGAAACAGGAAACTTCACTCCAATGATTGCTCCCACTGACACTGCTCCTGCTGCCCCAAAACCTCAAGCGTCATGGACTCCTGAAGAGAAAAACCAGGTACTCTTAAACTCAAAAGCTCAATTTATTTTATCATGTGCTCTTAGCAGAGAAGAATACGATAGAATTGAAGAATGTAGCACTGCCAAAGAAATCTGGGACAAACTTGAAATTCACCATGAAGGAACAAGTCATGTTAAAGAAGAAAGAATAGATATGGGAGTAAGAAAATTTGAAACAGTTGAAATGCAAGAAGATGAAACCATAGACGAAATGTTATCCAAGTTTACAATTATTATTAATGAATTAAGATCTCTTGGAAAAACTTACTCTCCTCATGAGAGGATAAGAAAATTACTTAGATGTCTTCCTAAAGTATGGAGACCAATGGTCACTGCTATTACTCAAGCTAAAGATCTGACAAGTCTACCAGTTGAGGAACTTGTTGGTTCTCTTCGTGCTCATGAATGTATCTAGAAGATAAACCACTAAAGAAAGGAAAATCAATTGCTCTCAAGGCTGTTCAAAACTCAAAAGAAACTCAACTAAAAATTGAGGAGTCAAATGAATCACCTTCTGAAGATGAGGATGATTTAGCACTCATATCTAAATGCATTTAGGAAATGTTATTTCGAAGAGGACAAAACAAACGACCATTTCGAAGAGATCCTCAAAAGGATGAGATAGATAAAAGCAAAATCACATGTTATGGATGTAACAAAGTTGGACACTTCAAAACTGAATGTCCTCAACAAAAAAGGTTCTTCAAAGGAACACCTTTCAAAAAGAAGTCAATGATGGCTTCATGGGATGGCTCTGAAAACTCAAACTCAGACACTGACGAAGAAGAAGTAAATCTATGCCTTATGACCTCCCCTGAATCTGAAGTAAGTCCTTTTATATCCTGTACTACTTGTCATGAAATGAATTTTATGTTTGACAATCTACTAGAGGATTCAAACCTCTTAACTCAAAAATGTCTTTTCCAAAAAGAACAAATTTCAAACTTAATCAAAGAAAAGGAAGATTTAAAGAAAACCATTGATAAACAATCTATCACAATAACTAATTTATACAATGCTCACTCTTCTCTCTCCTCTAAACAAAAAGTACTAATTGATAATTCAAATCTTTCAAAAATAGAAACTTTAGAAAACAAGATAGAAAATCTAACTCAAGATATCACAAAATTTGTTAGGTCTACTGAAACATTTCAAAACATAATGGGATCACAATCAGGTATTTTTGATAAAGCAAGAATAGGGTTCAAATCCTCAAAAAATAAAAAAAAATGTATGAAACGTTTTTTACACCTCATATAAAAAATTCAGACTCAGGTAACACCACTTTAGTACAAGTAAAAAAAAGCTGCTACTGCAAGAAAACAAATCACGAGGAGTCAAAATGTTTTTTTAAAAAACCATTTAAACAAAACCATGTTAAAAAACAAAACAATATATTTCATACTTGGAAAGAGAAATCTCTCTCCAAACCTGTAAAATTTGTACCAGCTTCCAAACTCATAAAAGTTGAACTTTCTAAAGATAAACCTAACCCTAGAGGACCCACTCAAATCTGGGTACCTAAGAAAATGCTAACATCTTCTACAGGAATGTCTTCTCTCAATAAAGAAAAAGGTTTGGTACCTGGACAGCGGTTGCTCTCGTCACATGACTGGAGATAAAAACTGCTTCATATCTCTAGAAGATAAGGATGGAGGATCAGTCACTTTTGGCAACAATGAAAAGGCCAAAATAAAAGGTATAGGAACCATTGGTAAGAATGGTTCCGCAGTAATCAAAGATGTTCAATTTGTAGATGGATTAAAACATAATTTGTTAATTATAAGTCAACTATGTGATAATGGTTATGAAGTTATATTTAAATAAAAAACTTGCATCATAAAAAATCCTCTCACAAACGAAACTCTCTTTTGTGGAACCAGACACAAGAATCTATATACTATTTTCTTAGATGAAATTTCATCTGAAACATGCTTTGTATCTCATGAAAATGAAAAATGGATTTGGCACAAACGTTGTGGCCACACCAACATGAGGACTTTCTCAAACCTGATAAAGTCTGAACTAGTAAGAGGCATTCCCAAAATAAAATTTAATAAAGACGCTGTATGTGAAGCTTGCATCAAAGGAAAGCATGCTAAAAGTAGCTTCAAATCAAAAAATATTGTGTCTTCAAATAAACCTTTAGAACTCATTCACGTGGACTTATTTGGCCCTGTCAAAACTTCAAGTCTTAGTGGAAAAAGATATGGGTTCGTATTGTAGATGATTACTGTAGATTCACTTGGGTTCTATTCCTCAAACACAAAGATGACTCTTTTGAGGCTTTCAAAAACTTTTGCACAAAAGTTCAAAATGAAAAAAGTTCCAAAATCATCTCAGTAAGAAGTGATCACGGAGGAGAATTTGAAAATTCCTTTTTTAAACAATTCTTTGAAGAAAATGGAATTTCTCACAATTTTTCATGTCCTAGGACACCTCAACAGAATGGTGTAGTAGAAAGAAAAAATAGAAGTCTTCAAGAAATGGCTAGAAATATGATAAATGAATCAAATATAG
The DNA here is from genome assembly GCF_029867415.1 of Vicia villosa. Classification (NCBI taxonomy): domain Eukaryota; kingdom Viridiplantae; phylum Streptophyta; class Magnoliopsida; order Fabales; family Fabaceae; genus Vicia; species Vicia villosa. Next base: position 53,859,724 of record NC_081185.1, read on the forward strand.
AAAAATATTTTTGGGCTGAGGCAGTTAATACATCATCTTACATTATAAACAGAGTTACCATTAGAAAAATTTTAAACAAAACTCCCTATGAGTTATGAAAAAATAGAACTCCTAACATTTCATATTTTCGTGTTTTTCGATGTTATTGTTTCATCTTAAACAACAAAGATAATCTAGGGAAGTTTGATTCTAAATCTGACAAAGGAATATTTGTTGGATACTCTCAAACTTGAAAAGGATATAGAATTTACAATCTCAAAAGCCAATGTGTGGAAGAAAGCATGCATGTTATATTTAATGAAACTAATGAACCTTCAACCATTGAAAGTCTTGATGATGAATTAGATGAACATGTGGAAATCCTCAACAAAGAAATCCATGTAGACACTATGGAAGAATCCCTTCCAACACCTCCAAAAGGATGGAAAACTGTACCACATCATCCTCATGATGTAATTATTGGTGAAACCTTTGATCAAGTACGTACAATACAATTCTTCAAAGACAAAAACAACAACCTAGCAATGATATCTCAAATTGAACCCAAGCATATAAACGATGCAATACAAGATGATTCATGGATTCAAGCCATGACTGAAGAGCTCACACAATTTGAAAAAAATTAGGTATGGAATCTCGTTTCAAATCCTCTTGATAAAACTATTATTGGAACCAGATGGATTTTCATAAATAAGCTAGATGAAGATGGAAACATTATAAGAAATAAAGCTAGACTAGTTGCTCAAGGGTATAATCAACAAGAAGGAATTGATTATGATGAAACTTATGCTCCAGTAACTAGACTTGAGGCTATACGTATCCTTCTTGCATATGCAGCACACAAAGGTATAAAACTCTTTCAAATGGATGTTAAAGGTGCATTCTTAAATGGTTTTTTAAACGAAGAAGTTTTTGTTAAACAACCACCTGGATTTGAGGATTCAAAATTTCCAAATCATGTTTTTAAATTAACAAAAGCTCTCTATGGTCTAAAACAAGCCCCTAGAGCTTGGTACGAAAGACTTAGTATTTTCTTACTTGAAAATGACTTTTCTAGAGGAAAAATGGACACTACCCTGTTTAAAAAATCATATAAGAAAGATCTTTTAATTGTTCAAATTTATGTGGATGATATCATTTTTGGATCAACAAATGAAAAAATATGTGATGATTTCTCAAACCTCATGAAAAGTGAATTTGAAATGAGCATGATGGGAGAATTAAGATACTTTCTAGGACTCCAAATAAAACAATTAGAAGAGGGTTTCTTTATCTTTCAAGAAAAATACATCAAAGATATTCTAAAAAAATATGGTTTGACAAATGCAAAAATTATGTCTACTCCTATGCATCCTTCCTCTAGTCTAGACAAAGATGAAAAAGGAATAAATACTTCTGAAAAAGAATATCGTGGTATGATTGGATCTTTACTTTATTTAACTGCAAGTCGTCCTGACATTGTATTCTCAGTTGGACTTTGTGCTAGATTCCAAACAGATCCCAAGGAATCTCATCTTACTGCTGTAAAGCGTATTCTCAGATATCTTATAGGTACAACTAACATTGGTCTTTGGTACAAAAGAAGTTCAGAATTTGACTTAAAAGCATTTTGTGATGCTGACTATGCTGGAGACAAAGTAGAAAGAAAAAGTACTAGTGGTGCATGTCAAATCCTAGGAGATGCTCTTACAACGTGGTCATGTAAAAAACAAAGTACTATTGCACTCTCCACAACTGTAGCTAAATATGTGTCAGCAGCTAATTGTTGCTCACAGATTATTTGGATAAAAAATCAATTGGAAGACTACTCTCTAAACTAGTCCAAGGTACCAATTTATTGTGATAATACTAGTGCTATAAATTTATCAAAAAACCCTATACAACATTCCAGATCTAAGCACATTGAAATAAAACACCATTTCATCAGAGACCATGTTCAAAAGGAAGAAGTAGAGGTAATCTTTGTACAAACTCAAAATGTAACACCCCATACATAACTGACTAGTATATTATGCATGAAATGTTAAAATGGACATTGAGTACATACAAAAGCTATAGATAGAGAGAGATCCATATAAAATACAACATGAAATTCTACTAAGAATTACAACACATGTGTCTTCAATGGATCTGCACAGCGGAAAATGAGATCCAACGAGGTCTCCGAGCCATCACCACTTCAAGCCGTCAATCCGAACCTGCTATCTGTCAAACGCTACTAAACTGGACCTGAAAAAATATAAGTTGATTGGGGTGAGATTACTAAATCTCAGTGAGTCCTCCTATCCTATGGGTCCACTCGGTTCTACAGGGTACATGCATCAACAACCGAATCCACCATTGATTCGGGGTTATCCTCACATCCGGTACAAGTACGGAGAAAACAAGTGACTTGTCCACCATTGGACTTGCCTCAAACAAATACACATTGTATAGCAAACAAGTATGCAAACCCGCATCCACATACGGGGAATCCAGAAGTGTAAATAACCCCGGCTAGGATTATGGAATAAATGCATCCTCGATGAGTAACCTCCTGCCTATTTGTCAAGGGACTTGTACAAGCACACTGCAGGATGGTTAAACGAGTCCACACAAGCCTAAATGGCCGTGCGATGACCTGGCCTAATTGGCGTCATCATCCCGTTAACCTCCTTCACGCTAGTGAGTTACGCCGAGTACAAACCGCCACCTTGACGCCTGAGCCCATCGGGCGAAAGCCTAGTGTTAGTCTACGTGACTTCACTAGAGGTGAGTTATCACATTATGCATTAGCCTACATAGCCGCATAACCCCACCATACCGAGCACGCACGTGTGTTAATGCCAGGTGAGTAAAACCCCGTGCGGAAACTCACGAGCACACTGCAACGGTAGCTCAGATGCACACCATATCGAACAATACACATGAACGGGTTATTCCATTGGACTACACGGTCCGGGAGGGATCATAGACTACACGGTCAGAGCAACGTCCCAATCTAGCCTGCCGGCCACTTCGATTCAAGCATACAAAAATATGACATAAAGTCAAGGTCACAAACAAGACAAGCAATCCGATCGTTCAACCAAAACAACGGAGTTTTCATACTTCCAGCATAGCATACAATAATATAGCATAGTATTTGAAGAGAAAAAATTCATTATAACAGCATATTATCCAAATATTATTCATGTCGCTCTTTACTAAAGGTACGTCTGATATGCCGAAAAATAATATTCAAACACCGAGGCTAATTTTCCTACATAGTATATTTAATTAGCTTTCCAACGGTATAAAGTTTGCGCGAAACGGACTTACGACGCAAAAGTTATGAATTTCCGAAGTTTTGGAAAATCTGCCCCAAACAGCAATGTAACGGGTTACATGAATCATGTAACCGGTTACATCACTGTAAAACTGCGTTTTTCACCCTTTTTCACACATGTAACCGGTTACATCAACCATGTAACCGGTTACATCGCTGACAGACCCAAAAATTCTGCATTTTAAGAGTTCTAAACCAGTCCCAAACCTATCTAATTAATCCCATGTATCACAATTGATCCCAAACGAATTTATAACATGCATATATACAGAATCATCAGCATGCAAAGGATTGAAGCAATACAACATCCCATAACATTATCAATTAACAATATATCATATAAGCATGTTAATCATCATGAATTTTCACTCAAACCCCAAACCCCAACATGCAATTTCCCATGATTCCCCCAAAGTCTCTAACTAAGGACTCACCTTTAGAGATGAAGGAGATGATGATGAAGCTGTAGCAAGATGGAGATGATGATGGAGGTAGAGCTTGGACAGATTTCTACTGCATGCAGAGATGGGGCTTGGACCTAGTTTGGAGACTTCCTTCTCTTCCTCTCCCTTTCCACGTTTTTCTTCCTCTCCTTCTTTGGCCAAAATTCTGATTTTTAGAAAGAAAGGAATGAGCAACCAAACATGTCCCAAGTTCTATTTAAGGGTGAAAGTACCATTATGCCCCTCTTATTGCCACTAATGGGTTTAGTTAGCACCAAAGACCAATTAGTAGAAATATATATCATATCTATCCATCTTATTTTATACCAATTATATTAGTAAGTATAAAGATCGAATAAATATAATATCGGGTATTACATTCTCCCCCCCTCAAATAGAATTCGTCCTCGAATTCAGAAACTTACCAAAACAAGTGAGGATAGGATTTTCGCATCTCTGACTCAAGCTCCCACGTAGCTTCCTCGGGACGCGTCTCATCCCACATCACCTTCACGATAGGTATCTCCTTGCTCCGCAGACACTTGGATTCTACTGTTCATGGTCAGAAACCCTAATCCTCACACAATATGTCTATTCAGATGCTTCGTCTTAACATTCCTGACCGAAAACCTTAGTACTAACCCAACGCATCCCCTTTGGAACTTCATATCAATAACCCTGAGAAAGATCTTCTAATACCCTTAATTTCCGCTGACCTACACTGGACTTCCATGCCTTCGAAAGCCGTAATACCCTATTCCTGTCGGGCGTCCTTAGTTTCAATCTTCGCTGAACTTATCCCTGCTCAACACACATTACTAATTTTTCCCCAGCTCTTCGAATCGCTTCCTGTTCATGAATCCTCGCTACCGCGTTGCTCTCCACAATGAAACGTCGGATTACCTCCTAAATTAGTCCATTCAATGACGTTAAGATGACTGCCAGTTCCCTTGGTCTTAACTTCCAACTCCCTGATGCTTACGACGACTCGTTCCAAGTTCCCCTTTGCGTATGCAACTAAGGCTTCTTACTTCGATTCTCGTTTCGGTATCATCCGTAACAACCGTCATTACCATCCACAAGGTGAAACACTCTGCAACTACAACCTTGTTATTCCACCACCTCACACAAGATTCCACTGATGAAAGGTGAAATTCAACAGTTAACCTGCAAACACTGCCCACGTCTTCCTGCACACTCGTCCTACATAAGGCATAGCCACAAGGAACTTACGCCAATTGCAATTCTTCACTTGCTTTCAGCATTTCAACGGTCACGATGCTCTATCCAACCCTTTTATGCTTACAAGATCAACTGATGATCTACGAACATCGGATCACATGTCATCCACAAGGTCCCTTCCCAATCCGGCTCATTGACGACACCTCTCGAGATTATGGCGGATCTCCGAGAGAGACTGACATAAACGAAACGCTGCTTCGACGAGTTCCTCTTAGGGAGATACTTCCATCCCAACATAAAATCCTACGAATAGTCCGTCCGTTCCTACCTCGGACTTACCTGATTCTTCCTTGATCCGTTGCGCTACTCTGATTCCAACAAGTCACATTATATCCATGATTCGCTTAGCTTCCATTAATACACAATAATTCCTTATCTGCAGTTGTCCAATTACAACACGTGCCAAAACTCCATGTACATCCATCGTCGGCTACTACTCTCCGAAGTTGCGTACTCTCCAGAATCAAGCTTCTACTTACTCTGCCATTCCATATAGTTCATCTGCCACAACTTAGGTACACGTTTCATTCTCAGGACATTGAAACCCAAATACTCACTGACTTAGAGGTTCGTCCCTGTCACTGATTTCCACAACGTACAACTGCTATGTTTTTCATTCCAACAAGTCTTTGTTGCTCAACTGGTATATCGAACCCTTCACGACGTACTGCAGCTCATGATAACTCTAGTTGTTTTACACAACTTCTACCCAGCCATACTCCTTCATTCTCTTAGGGTAGTATCACCTCTAATAACTCGTGCGACTTACTGATATGACAATCGTCCCATAGCCACACTCCATTCACACAGTCATCTAATGTATGTGCCACCTCTGAATCATACACTAAACTGACTTCCTCGGCGGCTGCAACCTTCATTGCAGTGCTTCCAACGGTCTGAGTGTAGTCACAATGCAAAAATTGCACTTTGTATTCTGAACGTCTCTTTCATAGACTCCTTAGCAGTCCTAAGACAAAATATCTATGCTTTACCAAGATTAATACTTCTCCACTCAGAGTATCTAGCAATACCTTACCAGACACATCACACATCGAGCCGATCCAGATACGATTCGCATATTCCATCACCGGTCGCCAATGGTACATGATATCCACTCACTATGCTGACCAGGATATCATGATCGCACATGAGTCTCACTCTAGACACTCATGCAAGATTTCCAACTTAACACTTCACAAAACGAGAACGTCCCCAAGGTACAATCTGATACTAACTCACGCGATCACGATCACTCAGGGTCTCCATAAGTATAGTATTGGATCTTGATCCATTTCACCATCGGCTGTCTAGTTATTCCTCTACTATCGAGCACGACATATGGATCCTTATCCCACATACCTTATGAGAGTTTGGATCTGCATCTCACAAGTGCCAAATCAGAATTCTACCTTGAGCTTCAGATCACCTTCGTCCCACACATGTCGGAAAAAGATGGCTCATGCATCTTTGTGCACGGTAGCGATACTGTGGCATTATACCCGTCTGGTAGTACCAACATGGTGGTCTAACTCCGAGGTCATGTATCCAGGTAAACTACCTCAGTGGCGTATAATGACCCCCACGAGTATCCTACTGTCACAACCGACCAGTGTCTGAACAGGCTTCCAATAGGCTCACTGTTCCTCAAGTCCTTCGAATCACACTCCTCACGATGCTAAAACCTGAGAGTGCTACACACCAAGGTTTACTTACTCGGAAAGCCAAAACGCCAAGCATGAAGATTTGAAGTTCAACTTCGGATTGCCATGCAGTGCATGAGATTCCAAGGATAATTCAGTCCAGATAGGAATACTATGGTTCCTAACAACCAACTCAACTGCGATCATCCTACTGACGTTCCAGATAGATCTTAGTTCTTACTCGCCTGAACGCCCAACGCCAAGCGTAGTTATATGGCTTCACTCGGGGTCAGACAAACAACAACTAACAAGAACTTAGGTCACTGCATTTCACGCTTCTACATCATTTCATATTCCATCTAGCGTAGTTCTAGAACTTAAATACAAAATGATAGGAATAGAAATACACATCCTCTTCTACCGACTGGTATTCAAGCTTCGCCCAATCGTAAGTTACCACATCCGCACCTTCCATCAACCTTTACTAGGAAACCACTCTCGCTTAGGGTACGTCAAGTTGAATCAGGGTCTAATACTCCGCCCTCCAATTACTATCCGTACTAGCACAAACAGAAAGGTTTGACTCCTCTGACCGCATTTCCAAAGGTTATTATGTCCTATCAGCTCACCAGTCACGCCTAACACCAGCGGCATTATCAATACTGAAACCTACTAATTTCTAGCTCAACACCTTTGGAGAATCTTACTTACAAGGCTCCTATTCAATCCCATTGGATTTTCCCTTACTATTAACAAGACTTTAGAGAAATTTCACTTCGTCCAATCAAAATCCTGGGGGTTCTAGCTGTCTCAATCCACACCTTGGTAGTTCGGGTATTACTTCTTTGCGTCAAACGCTCCTTTTAATCCTGACAACTCCAATATTCCTTCTACTTACATCGTCCAATAAATCCAGCTGCCATATACAATTCGCCACCCAACCGATCCTTTCTACTTGGGTTCACAAAACTTACAGGTTTACGAGTCCTCGTGGCGGCTCTGCCGTAATTCTACTGTCTCACACTCAGTCGATGAGTTGATCAAGTTCAACAACTAAATGAGATATCAGTAAAATCAGGCTAGCAACGCACACTTGAGAGGAGGAAAAAGAATTGCTAGTGATGTCTCATGGCTCGGCCGAGAATCGACCAGCTCTGATACCAACTGTAACACCCCATACATAACTGACTAGTATATTATGCATGAAACGTTAAAATGGATATTGAGTACATACAAAAGCTATAGATAGAGAGAGATCCATATAAAATACAACATGAAATTCTACTAAGAATTACAACACATGTGTCTTCAATGGATCTGCACAGCGGAAAATGAGATCTAACGAGGTCTCCGAGCCATCACCACTTTAAGCCGTCAATCCAAACCTGCTATCTGTCAAACGCTACTAAACTGGACCTGAAAAAATATAAGTTTATTGGGGTGAGATTACTAAATCTCAGTGAGTCCTCCTATCCTATGGGTCCACTCGGTTCTACAGGGTACATGCATCAACAACCGAATCCACCATTGATTCGGGGTTATCCTCACATCCGGTACAAGTACGGAGAAAACAAGTGACTTGTCCACCATTGGACTTGCCTCAAACAAATACACATTGTATAGCAAACAAGTATGCAAACCCGCATCCACATACGGGGAATCCAGAAGTGTAAATAACCCCGGCTAGGATTATGGAATAAATGCATCCTCGATGAGTAACCTCCTGCCTATTTGTCAAGGGACTTGTACAAGCACACTGCAGGATGGTTAAACGAGTCCACCCAAGCCTAAATGGTCGTGCGATAACCTGGCCTAATTGGCGTCATCATCCCGTTAACCTCCTTCACGCTAGTGAGTTACGCCGAGTACAAACCGCCACCTTGAAGCCTGAGCCCATCGGGCGAAAGCCTAGTGTTAGTCTACGTGACTTCACTAGAGGTGAGTTATCACATTATGCATTAGCCTACATAGCCGCATAACCCCACCATACCAAACACACACGTGTGTTAATGCCAGGTGAGTAAAACCCCGTGCGGAAACTCACGAGCACACTGCAACGGTAGCTCAGATGCACACCATATCGAACAATACACATGAACGGGTTATTCCATTGGACTACACGGTCCGGGAGGGCTCATAGACTACACGGTCAGAGCAACGTCCCAATCTAGCCTGCCGGCCACTTCGATTCAAGCATACAAAAATATGACATAAAGTCAAGGTCACAAACAAGACAAGCAATCCGATCGTTCAACCAAAACGACGGAGTTTTCATACTTCCAGCATAGCATACAATAATATAGCATAGTATTTGAAGAGAAAAAATTCATTATAACAGCATATTATCCAAATATTATTCATGTCGCTCTTTACTAAAGGTACGTCTGATATGCCGAAAAATAATATTCAAACACCGAGGCTAATTTTCCTAGATAGTATATTTAATTAGCTTTCCAACGGTATAAAGTTTGCGCGAAACGGACTTACGACGCAAAAGTTATGAATTTCCGAAGTTTTGGAAAATCTGCCCCAAACAGCAATGTAACGGGTTACATGAATCATGTAACCGGTTACATCACTGTAAAACTGCGTTTTTCACCCTTTTTCACACATGTAACCGGTTACATCAACCATGTAACCGGTTACATCGCTGACAGACCCAAAAATTCTGCATTTTAAGAGTTCTAAACCAGTCCCAAACCCATCTAATTAATTCCATGTATCACAATTGATCCCAAACGAATTTATAACATGCATATATACAGAATCATCAGCATGCAAAGGATTGAAGCAATACAACATCCCATAACATTATCAATTAACAATATATCATATAAGCATGTTAATCATCATGAATTTTCACTCAAACCCCAAACCCCAACATGCAATTTCCCATGATTCCCCCAAAGTCTCTAACTAAGGACTCACCTTTAGAGATGAAGGAGATGATGATGAAGCTGTAGCAAGATGGAGATAATGATGGAGGTAGAGTTTGGACAGATTTCTACTGCATGCAAAGATGGGGCTTGGACCTAGTTTGGAGACTTCCTTCTCTTCCTCTCCCTTTCCATGTTTTTCTTCCTCTCCTTCTTTGGCCAAAATTCTGATTTTTAGAAAGAAAGGAATGAGCAACCAAACATGTCCCAAGTTCTATTTAAGGGTGAAAGTACCATTATGCCTCTCTTATTGCCACTAATGGGTTTAGTTAGCACCAAAGACCAATTAGTAGAAATATATATCATATTTATCCATCTTATTTTATACCAATTACATTAGTAAGTATAAAGATCGAATAAATATAATATCGGGTATTACACAAAATCAACTAGCTGATATCTTTACCAAACCATTAATAGAAGAGAGATTCAACTTTTTAAAACAAAAGTTAAAAATCATTGCTTGTCCCATTGAATCCTCAAAATAAAAAGGAATCTTCAAAATATCCTTTTAAAGCCTCATTTTAAATTAAAAAAGGGGGAGGGGGGACAAAAGAAAAAGTAAATTTTGTCTGGTTGTCAAAAGTGACACATAGGCAAAAATGTTCCATTTTTCCATTAAATTTTTTTTCTATTGATATCAAATTTATGTCTAATCATTTAAGGAAAAAGGTGAAAAAGGGATATCTTTGCATTTATTGAAAAAATCTTATTTCCATTTTTTATCTTCTCTAAGCATGCTAGCTTCACCTACTTCACGATTTCCCATCCCTTTTTGCACAGTTTTCAAAAACTCAAATAGTAACCCTGCATCATTACTTGTACTCTTCATCTTCCACCACGCCTACACTCTACTCTTTATCATCCACCCAAATTTCTCATTCATCTCATCTCTTCAAGCTTTTCGTATCCCAACAATCTTCATCTTCAATATCTCTGTAACGTCAAAAGCCATGTCTTCTTCAGACATCAACCCTAAACCAGACATCAACCCTAAACAACAACCAACTATGTCTTCGTCTGAAACCAACCAAGACATCCTAAACGAAAAACCACTCTCCTTCATCCTTCCAGAAAATCCCAAATCACATGCAAAAACTGCTAAGACTTCTGGAATCCGCAAGTCTTCTCGTCTTCAAAAAACGAAACCTGTGAAATCCACCATTGAAATATCCGATGACTCGGATGAAGAAACTTGCCCAGATGATGTTGAACTAGAATCACATCAGGATGTCATCTTCTCCACCAAGGGTGCTCTCGACCTCTTCAACTCAAAATGGAGGAACAGAAGTGTAATCTACGGCAAACCCATGGACTTTGAAAGCTTCACTGCCCGTGGTTACAACATTGAAGAGCTCGTACTCGTTCAAGGCTGGCAAAAGATGTTAACCCTAGAAATCGAAACCTACCCAAAACTAGTTCGTAGTTTCTATGCAGCAATCCACCCAGACACCAACGATTTGACTCTCAAATCCACCATCAAAGGTGTAACCATAACCTTAACTCCATCTCTAATCTGTCAAATCCTTAACATTTCTGATTCTGGCATCCATCTCTTTGCACAGGAATGGGTTGGATTGTACAACACCACTATGGATAGTGTTTATCGTGAACTTCTGGTTGATACCACAAAACCCCTAGTGTCTTCAAATCTGAATCCCGTCCCTCGCATTTTACACAAAATGTCCATCCATAATGTCATCCCTAGAGCAGGAAGCCTAGAAAAACTATCTAAGTATGACATTCTAGTGATCTTCCATCTCCTAAACCGTCATCCCCTTCACTTAGGATACCTAATCCTAAACTTTATGAAACACACATGCAGAAAAGGAAGAACTGCTCCTTATGGAAGGTTCTTATCACTTGTGTTTGAACACTTCCAAGTCCCCACTGATGATGTCACATCCTTCATGGGTGCTGGATCCATTCATGGGTGTCGCCTCTCAAAGATGAACCTCCCTGTACTTCAAATCCCTGTGCTTCAAAAACGAAAACGTTTGGTCAAAACTGCTGATGTTAAGAAAAAGGTTAAAACCTTCACCACTAAAGACCAAGCTGAACCAGAAATTGGTCATTTTATGTCCAAACCAACTAAAGCTGAAGCCTCTAAAGTTCACTCTCCATAAATTGAAAAAACCGAATCCCCCATCAAGGAACCCGTCTCACCTTTCCATCAACCCACTGAACCAAATATCCCACAAGAGATCAACTCACCAATTCCCTCCTTCACAACTCCTCTTGATCAATCTCTGCCCTCTGAAGACATCATGTTTGCATCACCTCAAAAAACTGTTGCTGAAGATATCTTTGTCCAAACATCTGAATCTCAAGCTTCCCCGATCACCCAAACTCTAGTTTTTGATCACTCTCTCGTACACTCACCTGAAATAGACCTCAACATTGCCTCCAATATAACTTCTCCTATGAACGATGATCTTGATGCCTTACTCTTTCAGCATCAAGTTCTCAATCAATCTCACTGCATGACTTTCTCGAGTAGCTTTGATCCAAATGCTGAAACTCTGTACTCCCTCATTCCACTAGTCCCTCAAAGCACCTATTCCACCATTCCTACTGTTGTACACAACAATGAGTCTGACTTCACTGAGAATCCGTTTGCTCCCACTTCATCTCTTATACTCAACAATCCACCCTTAGAGAATACCTTCAATGACTTCCTCAGCCAAGCTCCAATTTATGACTCTTATGACTCTCCACATGAAACAAATTAAGAAACCTTTGGCTCTCTAAATCTGTCGTGGTTTAATACCACCTCTGCTGATCCTGCTCCAAACTCTTTCAAAGCTTTCAAAGAGGATCACATTGCTAACTCAAGCTCATCTCACGATGACTTGTCTGCTCTTCAAAGAGTAGTGGTTAGTATTGGCAGACAGAATCAAGCCTTCTTTGAATGGCACTCCAAGGTGTTTCTTCCAAAAGCGTTCCCACACATCACTCCTCCAAACATCCCAGATTTTGAATTCCCATTTCTTCAGGCTCCACCTCCCGGCTCTGCTAATAAAATATAATTGCTAGCTTTCTGTGCACCCCCCTTCTTTTTGTGGCTGTCCAAAGGGGGAGTATCTATATTTATGTTTATTTTGGATATTTATGTTTAATGTTGTATCTGTTTATGCTTTAACATATCAAACATCTGAAAAAATTTGTAGCAGCAACTGTTAAGCTCTACTTATTTTGAAGTTGTATGCTTTATGCTTTTGTTTGGATCCACTTATTTTGAAAATGTATAATTTTGTTTGGATCTCATCATTGGTTTTATATTTGTATGAAAACTATCTTATGAATGATTATCTAGAGTAAAATGAAAAAATATATATTTTAAATTATGCTAAGAAGATGTATGCTATTTTTTTCAAAAGGAGTATCTGTTCTTTTCTGGTTCAAACATTTGCAAAACATGTGTCACAAATATTTTTCTCAACCAGACTACTTAAAAATAGACAACATATATTCAGGGGGAGCAAAAATCTAAAAACATCAGATCCCAGAACAAAATAAGTTAATATGTTTGCAGGGGGAGCTTAAACTAAAACAAAATCTAGAGTAAGTTGTTCATCCTCAAAAAGGGGGAGAATGTTGAAACAATTCTGAGTTTTGAGGACAACATGCTATCATCCTAACTCCTCTAACAAGTGTTCTTGCAGGTCCTCGTAATGTTAGATCTTATATATTTTGTTTTAACTTTAACATGATCTTATCAAAACATTGGCAAAATCATTCAGTACAAATGACAGCAGATTCCATCAAATCAAATTAAACCAACGTACATATATTCAAATGATAATGATCATCTACTCAAGGGACTATCTTCTGAATCCTCAAAGTACACATCCAGCTAAGAATAATATTTTATTGTCTTGCAAGTACAAACGGTCATTTTCTTCAAAGCTTCTATATAACTAGCACCTCTTGCAAAGAACAAACCAACTTTGACATTCAAGCTTAATCTCATTTTGAATCAAAGTCCAAAAGCTTATCATATACACAGAAGGGAAAGCAAACGCATCACTGCCAAATAGTGAATCATCTTCAAATCATCCATTGAATACTTTTGTATATCCTCAAGAGATATAAAATCTTGTTTGTAACAAGTGTGAAAGAAAGGTCTAAAGTAATACCTTAAGTGTGTGTAAGAGCCTTTTGAGGTTGTGTAAAGTGTAACATTTTTATCCCTCGTTTAAAGGATAAAAGTGTAAGACATAAGAAAATCTCACTGTGTGTGAGGACTGGACTAACCCTTTTGGTGAACCAGTATAAACCTCTGTGTGTTCTTTATTACCAGTCCTATATTTCTTTACATCCTCTTTAACACACTTAAACTAAAATTTTAAGAGGTCACGATTCAAACCCCCCCCCTTTCTAGTGACATTTATTTCCAACAATTGGTATCAGAGCCTGGTTCTGAAAAACTACACTTAACCGTGTTAGAGTAAAACGATCACAACGACCTAAAGAATGGTTGAACAAACAAAATTCATTGCTCAAGGAGGATCGTCCCACAGACCTCCACTTTTCAACGGAATTGACTACTACTATTGGAAAGGAAAAATGAGACTCTTTCTCTTATCTCAAGATATAATATGTGGTCCATCATTGAAACAGGAAACTTCACTCCAATGACTGCTCCCACTGACACTGCTCCTGCTGCCCCAAAACCTCAAGCGTCATGGACTCCTGAAGAGAAAAACCAGGTACTCTTAAACGCAAAAGCTCAATTTATTTTATCATGTGCTCTTAGCAGAGAAGAATACGATAGAATTCACCATGAAGGAACAAGTCATGTTAAAGAAGAAAGAATAGATATGGGAGTAAGAAGATTTGAAACATTTGAAATGAAAGAAGATGAAACCATAGACGAAATGTTCTCCAAGTTTACAATTATTATTATTAATGAATTAAGATCTCTTGGAAAAACTTACTATCCTCGTGAGAGGATAAGAAAGTTACTTAGATGTCTTCCTAAAGTGTGGAGACCAATGGTCACTGCTATTACTCAAGATAAAGATCTGACAAGTCTACCAGTTGAGGAACTTGTTGGTTCTCTTCGTGCTCATGAATGTATCATTCTAGAAGATAAACCACTAAAGAAAGGAAAATCAATTGCTCTCAAGGCTGTTCAAAACTCAAAAGAAACTCAACTAAAAATTGAGGAGTCAAATGAATCACCTTCTGAAGATGAGGATGATTTAGCACTCATATCTAAACGCATTCAGGAAATGTTATTTCGAAGAGGACAAAACAAACGACCATTTCGAAGAGATCATCAAAAGGCTGAGATAGATAAAAGAAAAATCACATGTTATGGATGTAACAAAGTTGGGCACATCAAAACTGAATGTCCTCAACAAAAAAGGTTCTTCAAAGGAACACCTTTCAAAAAGAAGTCAATGATGGCTTCATGGGATGGCTCTGAAAACTCAAACTCAGACACTGACGAAGAAGAAGCAAATCTATGCCTTATGACCTCCTCTAAATCTGAAGTAAGTCCTCTTATATCCTGTACTACTTGTCATGAAATGAATTTTATGTTTGACAATCTACTAGAGGATTCAAACCTCTTAACTCAAAAATGTCTTTTCCAAAAAGAACAAATTTCAAACTTAATCAAAGAAAAGGAAGATTTAAAGAAAACCATTGATAAACAATCTATCACAATAACTAATTTATACAATGCTCACTCTTCTCTCTCCTCTAAACAAAAAGTACTAATTGATAATTCAAATCTTTCAAAAATAGAAACTTTAGAAAACAAGATAGAAAATCTAACTCAGGATATCACAAAATTTGTTAGGTCTACTGAAACATTTCAAAACATAATGGGATCACAATCAGGTATTTTTGATAAAGGAGGAATAAGGTTCAAATCCTCAAAAAATAAAAAAATGTATGAAACGTTTTTTAAACCTCATATAAAAAATTCAGACTCACGTAACACCACTTTAGTACAAGTAAGAAAATGCTGCTACTGCAAGAAAACAAATCACGAGGAGTCAAAATGTTTTTTTAAAAAACCATTTAAACAAAACCATGTTAAAAAACAAAACAATATATTTCATACTTGGAAAGAGAAATCTCTCTCCAAACCTGTAAAATTTGTACCAGCTTCCAAACTCATAAAAGTTGAACTTTCTAAAGATAAACCTAACCCTAAAGGACCCACACAAATCTGGGTACCTAAGAGGTCACTATTCAAACCCCCCCTTTCTAGTGACATTTATTTCCAACAAACAATATCATGATAAATGAAAGACAATATTTGAATTGAAAAAAACGCGCGCTGGGCTGAACTGTCCTCTTCCTCGCGATACACAGGGCTATAGCAACGGTTTGTTTTCGTAGCCATTGACCTGCAGGTTTCAAACTCACCATGCAAACACCATAAATCACAAATAATAACCCAGATTAAACGTATGGAACATCCCGAACCCATTAAACCCCTTAATTCAACCTAAAAATACTTATACCCGATTTCCCCAAAATCAAGAATACAAACCCTAACTATGGCGAATCTTGAAACCTGTGATTATACTCAAATCAAACCATCCTAAATCATTGAGAACATCAAACAAAACATAAATATGCAATTACCACTTGTTTGCAGTGCCTGAATCAATGTAATCAAAAAACATAAAAGGGGTGCAAACCGTGGACGCTATGCTACGTTCTCAAGAGGTGTTGATGGATGCCAAGGATCTGGAATGATTCAGACACAACCGAGGAAGCGTTTTAGACACCTAGAGGGGCTTGAATTGTCTTCAAACTTCTTCTGCCGTGGCCACTGATTTCACGTTTTTTGGAGCTCTAGAATCCTAGTCCTGCAGCGGCCAAAATCCCCCTTTAGGTCTGGATCCCTTGACCATATATGTGAGATGGATTTGGCTCTCATATTGAATCCAATTTCAATGATTTAAGGAGATTGGTAATTGATTGAAAATCAACATCCAAGTTTTCCAAATTTGGCTCCAATTTTATTCTCCTCTTTCCAATCTTCTTTGCAACGAAATATACTCAAATATTCAGCATTTAAGTGATTAAAAAGGATTGGAAAATAAAGTAAAAAAAAATCTTCTCATATTTTCATTTATTTTAATTTAAATTGATTTTTAAAATGAATAAAAATCCAATAAAAATATAATAAAATCTCATGGGCGTGGAATTAGGTTTTATGGGTTCTTAGTACTCTTTGGAACATGTTTGGTTCATTACAAGATAGGCCCATTTGCAAAAATATCCATTTTGAACCACTTTTTTTTCACATTTTGCCTTCAAAATTGCCCAACTTTGACAAGGCATATCTCCCTCAATTTTTAAGATATGGAAGAGTTCTAGGACTTTTTGGAAACCTCAAGATGTCCTCTACAAGCCACTTTGGAACATAATTTCCATTTGGGGATTTTATCTTGATGATATGCCCTTTGACAAAAATACTACTTTTGGTTGACTTTTAAAAAGGACCTATAATCTTTTGTACCATATCTATCAAAATAAGCATTTCTGGCCTTGGCTTGTGAGAGATAAAGTTGTAGAGGATTCAATTTCCTTCAAAATAGGCTTTGGTTGGGAAATATTTGATATTCCATGTGAAAGTTATGACCAATCAAAGTTGAGTTGACTTTCTCCAATAAAAAACCTTAATTTGAACCTTTTGAATTTGTTCATTTCTGAGTTTCTATTAATGGATCATGATCAATCTTTGATAAAATGATGGATATAACCTCCAATTCTTGATGTTGACCAAAAGTCTTGAAGTTTGACTCTATTTTGACTATAGTTGACTTTTAGGTCAACATTGTCGATTCTTGATCATCTGAGCCATCGAGTGAGCAATCCTTGGAATTGAAGCTGGACTTTTGACATGGAGATGCTTTGAGACATATGAGATACCTTGAGATCCATTTGAGGCCTTAGAGATTCAAATTCTTTTGATGAAGTGCAAACCCTAATTTAAGAGACCCTCGATTAGGAGAATGTTGCTTGAATAAACCCTTGAACCTTGAACCCTTGAAGATGGAATGAGATGGGCAAATTTTGGGGTATGACAGCTTGTATAGAACATCTTGGGCTTTCCGAAATTCCTATAACACCTTTATATGATACAAATTAAGAGCGATATGATTGATGGAAGTTGGCTAATTTTTGAGAAAAGCTTGAAACCCAAAGTGATGGAAATTGCATTTTTTACTAATGGGTCAAAGTTTCTTGATTTTAAACATGTCCATGATTTATTTAGAAGCACACCACGCCATCTTTTCATTATTATTATTATTATTTATTTTATTTTGAATTATATTCATTTTAATTCAAAATTTAATAAAAGAAATAATGGTAAATACAAAAGATATGAGATTGATTGATTTCTTAATTAATATGGAGCAAATTTCATGCAAGGCTTGATTGGAAAGGGAATGGAGCAAAAATAGAAATATTTTGGAATAAATTTCAATCAAATATTCTCCTAGTTCCAAGTCACCAATCTCATGGGTTATTTCCAAAGATAATTAACCTAACCCCTTCATTATATATACTCTGATCATTCTGCAAGAGAAGGACTAATTGGGCAGCCTCAAGAAACCCTGGCCAAACTCTCAAAATTTCACAAGTTTTGGGCAAAATAAGAATCCCTTTTCCAATCACTTTCAATAAAAACCGAGCATCCATTCATCCTCTTGAGCCTTCCAGGGATTGTTCCAAGTCCTTAAGAAAGCAAGATCGTGCCAAGAATCATGCCTTTGAGGTTGCACCAGTTTGGTAAAGTTTGAGAATTACAACCTTTGATTTGCATGATATAAATTGTTTTTATGCATTCATACATGTTCATGACATTGTTTAGAGTCAGTTTGACGCTTTGTTTTTGAAGTTTAATGCAGGAACAATAAAACATCATGGCTAGGGCGTGATCAAGGTCTGTGTTCGTTTTCATGTATATGGGGTGATTCAGTCAAAATTAACCCCTCCATTAAACTCAGAGGGTCATGATTAGGTGATCTGGGTTCAAATGTGTTGCTCCCTGTTGTTGTTCTTCGTGTTTTAAATGTGCAGGCTTGATGAAGATGACTTGGCAAGGAAATCCGTAGGAAAATTCATAGAAGATTCCATAGGAAATTCCGCAGGCTACGCAAAGATAATGAACAGAGTCCCCCTGACTTCCCTTGTCATGCGTGCACGAACGCTACTGGCCGGTCAACAAAAGCTTCCTCTCTCCGCGCGTGTCTTTGCCTTATTGGTCAGTCAACCAGAATACTCTCTCTCCACTCACGATTGGCTGCAGTGAAATACCCTGGGCCCATGCGTTGACTGTCCTTTGAAAGGTCCATTTACCTATAGTTTTTGTAGTTATCAACTACCTAACTAAGAATGGAGAATGCTACCAAAATCTCCATTCTACCCTTTAGGGGCTTTTTATTTTGCACTATGAAAAGCCCTTACCGGTAATTGACTAAATCAAATTTTGCAAATTAATCAAAAGCTTTGAATGGTCCAAGTGGCACACATAATTTTTCATATTTTTGGGTACTGAGCAATACCCACCAGGTAAATCCTTGTCCCACACCTTCCATTCATTTAATTTTCACCTCTTTCCCTCTCATTTCACAAATATGTTTCTCTCTCCATATCCAAACCCTAGAACTGCCGCCGCCGAAAGCAATGGAAGAAGACTTGCAAGATGTTACTCTCAAATAAACCCTTTAGAGAAAAAATATACCGCCGGTTTACCTGTCTCAGCAGCGACTTCTCCTTCTTCAGATTTTCCCCTCTCTCGTCTACTGTACATCTCTTTCACCTTCGTTCACCTTCTACCCATTCAACTTATCTCCCATCCGGTAAGAAATCGGTTTTTTGAAGCAGGACCTTCAATTTTTCCAATAATGATGTTGTTGGTTTTATTTGTTTCACATTTTTAAGGGTGACTGTAAGTTGCTCGGTGTGGTATCAAGGTTTGTGGTGTTCCTGCGGTTTTAAAGGCAAAGTTATGGGTATCGTTTCGTGCAGTTTCTCCTGGATCGTAATTTCCCTTTCTCTCATATTTCTATTTTATCTATTTTTATAAACTTAGATGTGAGACAATGTTTGAACTTAGTGAATTGTAATGCATAGTGTTTGACAATGATGTTGGAGGACATGGTGTTTATTGTTTGTTGACCGACTTTTTGTGTTCATAGTTTTGTAAGATTTGGTTTGCTTTTGTCAGATCGGAAAAATCATAATCAAATCTTTGATATATGGTTTAAGTTCACATAGTTTTTGTTTTTAAGGTAACAATGATATCTAAATCAAGTTCAAGAGAGAATTACGGTGCGAACTATCTAGAAGGGGATGCTTTAGTGGGCTTAAGGCTGGATAAGCCCAGGGATGTTTTCTTCTATTTCACAATAGCTTTCTATGCTTTTGTCCCAAACTTGAACCCTTTTGTGGGAATTACTATATTCAATTCCCCTTCTTGTAATTTTATTCAACTGAATATTGATCCACTTTTAAATCATGAAAGTATATAAATTAGGATATATGTTCACGGCTTCTGCAATATAGTCGTACCTCTTAAAATCAAATATATTTCCTTGTGTTAGATACAATATTTATACATGTTACTTGGTTGTGAACGTAAGATGCACATTCATCAAATAAGGCTTGAATAATAATACTCTAACACAATGTTACTTCTCTTTGATGCAGTGTATGCAAAGTCGCGACAGAAGACTAGAAATGAATGTGTGGCATGATTTACCCAACGTATACACGTTGACTGGGTTAATAGCACCGACGAATGAAACAACGAACTCTACATGAAAGGTTCGGTAATCCTTGTGAACTGAGTTGCTTGAATAAGAACAAGTTTAATGCTAATGAGTGAGATTTGCCTATTTGTATGTTTTGGATTGTCAGCTTTTGTAGCTGATTATCCTTGTGAATGTGACTATTCTGAATGTGGTTTTTAATTTCATTTTCTTCAGATCAATGTATTTGTGAAATGCAAAAGAAAGCATTTGAAATTTGTTCGAGAGGATTAGTACATGTTTTTATTCAATGTGACCCAACACAAGTTGCTTGGCTATATAATATTTGTGTTTTTCTGCATATTCACTAGTTTGATTGGCGATCTCGGCAAGACGTGCTTACCATCATGCTCCTCCACAAAAAGGTTTCACCTAATTTCTATCATTGTTATTTAATTTTCAATTTAATACGTGAGAAAATACATTCCACAACGTGTTTATTTATACAATCATAAAACATTGGTGTAGGTGGTTGAAGTTCTTAACCCTCTAGCTTGTGAATTCAAGTCAATTGACACCATGAAATATAATCTAGCTTGATTGCAGGATGAGTTAGCAGATGCACATAGACAGGTAAATAAATAACTACAAGCAACACTGGACTAGCCACGAAAAACTTCGAACTTAAATTTCTTTGTGAATATAATGTAAGATGATGAATTTTTGCAGGTTCATATATCTGAAGCAAGAGTTTCTACTGCTTTAGATAAACTAGCTTACATGGAAGATAAGCTTGAATAATGTTTTAGGTCCAATTTAGTCATACCATCCTAATTTAAAGAATTTCTGGTATCCAAAGAATGCCAGTACTTTTGTATTTGTATGTGGTATCATAGTTTATTTAAATTTGGTATGTGGTTAATTTTGCATTAATTGACTGCTTCATTCAGTTTTTGTCGGACAGATGTAAAATGGATGTAAAGCATCTAAATGTTGATAGTGAAAAACCAGTTACGGTGATATCTAGAACTATTACTACAACTGGAGCCAGTAGCGAACAAGGAGTTGGTGTATTGGTCCCTCTGTGTCAAAGGAAGGAGTTGGTGTATTGTTACTTCAACCATGTTTAATTTAATATTGGCATAGAGTGTTTACACTTGCATCAGGTACAGCCTCTTTCAGCTACATACTTTGCCTATATCAGATAAAGGTCCTTTCTTGTACTTTGTTTTCATAGTAATTTATCACCAAAAAGTATATGTCAAACCATATAGTTACATTTCAACCATAGTTGTCTTCTCCTTTGCTTATCCTTTTTTTGTGTGCATGATCACAGAGCAAGAGAGGAGTGAAGTCATTCAAACAAATTCTAGCAAAACCACACTTTACCTTTGGAGGTAAGAACAAGATGTGAGTAGTCAAAATCATATTGCGACATTGACGACATTTACAACTTGGATACAAGACTCAATTTAAATCATGTGAATGATATTCAAGTTTGTATTAAATTAAATTAAATTAAACAATTTAAAAGGTAAAAACAAAGTGTTTTTGTCATTATTATTTTGTTTATATCTTCTGTCTGTAACATTTCTTATGAGAGTTTCTTTACCCACCTCCTTACGGGGGTCACCCCCAGCAAAATCCCCCATTTGCCCCTGCTTCGGAGATGCATCTCCGAAGTTATTTTTTTTAGATTTTTTTTTCTTCGGAAATGCATCTCCGAAAACACCACTTTTTTTGTGTTTTCGGAGATGCATTTCCGAATTGCATGAAAGTTCAAAAAAGGTTTATTTCGGAAGTTCATTTCCGAAACAAAATATGCATATACAATTTTTCCTCCCTCACTATTTCATCATTTTTTTTCTCCAAAACTACTCCAAACCCTCTCCAAAACTCAATCAATCTCCATCCATTTTTCATCTCAAAATCAAGTTTGAAATCGTTGATCACGTTAAAGGGAGCATAGAAATCTACAATTTGAGGTAAACGTCTCTCATTTCATCCCCTATTTCACTACATTGATTCAACAAATTTATGCTGAAACCTGCGATGGTTCGGAAGTTCATTTCCGAAATTTGTTACCTACCAAATTTCGGAAATGTACTTCCGAAATAAGCCCTGGCAGTTAAAAAACTAGTTTTGGCCAATTTTGCTAATTTTTGCATATGTTAGGTATGGTGCATCAGGACAACATTGTGCACGACGACGTAGTGGCTAAAGCGGATAATATGTCGATGATCAATGCGGTTGATGTACGGCAACAGTTTACAACTGATCGGAGCTTTGCTAGTCGCGAACAATTGGTTGATTGGGTTCGTAACGAAGCTAGTAAAGTTGGATTTGGAATTGTTATTTTAAGGTCCGACAATGGAAATAGTAGGCGGAAAGATTTCGTTGTTTTGAATTGCGAACAGGGTGGGAGTTATGTACAATCAAACCGGGTTCTAAAACACGAAGACACGGGATCGAGAAAGTGCGGGTGTCCGTTTAAGTTGTGTGCTACTCTGAAGGTTGATGATTTGTGGCGTTTAAGCGTCCTTTGTGGAGTTCATAATTGTGCCTTGGATGCCAAGTTACACGGGAATCCATTGGCGTGTCGTTTGTCCCGCGAAGAGAAGATTGTGATTTCGGATTTATCGATAGTTAAAGTGGCGCCTCGCAACATACTTGTCGATTTGAAACGAAAAAAACCGGATAACCTTTCAAATATCAAGCAAGTTTACAATGAACGACGCAATCTCAAAGTTTTGAAAATGGGCTCTCGGTCGGAAATGCAACAACTTTTGAAACTATTAGGCGATAACAAATATGTGTCAAGCTTCCGAACGTCCGAGGACAAAGTTACGGTGCGTGATATTTTTTGGACTCATCCTGAAAGTATCAAATTATTCAACACATTTCAAACCGTTCTTGTCATGGATTCTACGTACAAGACAAACAAATATAGGCCTCCTCTTCTAGAGATAGTTGGTGTGACCTCGACGGACAAGACTTATTCGGTCGGGTTTGCTTTTTTGGAGTGTGAAAAAGAAGAAAAATTTACATGGGCTTTGGGAATATGCAAGTCTTTGTTAGTTGATCCAAAGGTTATGCCAAACGTCATTGTCACCGACCGGGACAATGCTTTGATGAATGTGGTCGATGCCGTCTTCCCGACATCTACCGCGTTACTTTGCGGGTATCACATAACTTGCAACGTGAGAAGTAAGTTGAAACCCGCGGTTGGGACAAAAGATAGGCCGGATGAAAACGGTAAAGTTATCAAATCCGGTGTTGTGGTTGATAGGATAATGGCGGCATGGAGGGAAATTTTAGATGCATACTCCGAAGAGGTGTTTACCGAGAAATTGGTACACTTTAGGTCTTTGTGTGGTTCCATTAAGACTTTTTGTCATTACGTCGAATCCACCATTCTTGACAAAGTCAAGGAAAAAGTCGTGTGCTCTTGGACAAATCGAGTTAGACATCTTGGTTGCACCACGACTAACCGAGTTGAATCCGCACATACGGTCTTGAAGAGGTGGTTCGGTGATAGTAAGGGAGATTTGTGTCGGGGATAGGACACCGTGAACCAAATGCTCCAAAATCAACACAATGAAATTCAAACATCGTTCGGTCGGAGCAAGACGGTTATGGAACACCGGTATAACGGCCAAATTCTATTCTCCCAATTGATTTACAACATATCCCGTTCGTGTTTGAATTTTTTGTTTCATGAAGCGAAGCGGGCGGAGACCACGGGTCCGGATAGTTCTTTATGTGGGTGCACCATTATAAAGACATACGGCCTTCCTTGTGCTTGTATACTTTCAAAAAAAATGAAGTTGAATTCACCAATACATATGGATGAGGTAATCGACCATTGGAAGAAGCTTCGTTTTAATTATTTTGACCCGCCGAAAGAAAATGACTCCAAAATCACCATCTCCGACGAGTTGGAAGTGATAGTGGAGAAGTTTGCTAATGCGGATGACACAATGAAAATGCACATAAAAGAACAATTACGAAAAATTGCATTTTTGGAGACCACCGACTTGAAACTGCCATCTCAACCGGTTAAAACGAAAGGTGCACCAAAAAAGTCCAAAAATATACAAGAAGACACATCAACAAAAAGATCTCCTTCCTACTTTGAACATGTTGATGCATTGTTCACAGATTCACTGACTCCAAAATCCAAGTGTAGTGGTAGCAAAGGAGCCCGTGTTTCAAAGCCACCTCGCACACCGCCGATCCAAAAATCACCCGTTATCTACATTGATGAGATGCCACTTTTTATGCACAAATATATCGATAACATCGTTGATGTTGGAGGCGACGAAAATTGTGGATATCGGGTCGTTGCGAGTTTGCTCGGTAAAAGGGAAGAAAATCACACTTTAGTTCGACGGGAACTTCTTACAAAGTTGACTTCGCATCGGGACATCTACGCCCGACTATATGAAAATCAAGAAAAGTTTGCGAAACTTCATGATTCACTTGTTCCATCACTCACCAGTATCGCTCCGGTTTCAAAGTGGATGTCATTCCCCGATATGGGTCATCTAATAGCAAGTGCATATGATCGGGTGTGTGTTGATTTGACGAGATTTGGACTAAGTGAGACTTTCTTTCCACTTCATAGTCGACCGCCATTGTACGCGTCGAGCCGCATCATATGCATCGGGTATCTAAGATCGCGACACTTCGTCCAAGTGTTTTAGAAACCGGGGTGTCTTATACCGGCTACTTCTTGTCAATGGACGACACATCATTCAAATGAGGCGGAGACTTGGCCGGATCCTTTCGTTTCAAGAATGGCGGAGTTTGAAGAAATGATGAGCCAAGAGCGCGAGCAAAATAGAGAGCGGTCGAAGAACATACCTATTTTAGATTTAGGAGCCACCGATTGGTTCGGAGAATTTTAGTTTGTACCGGACCATTTTTATTTGTAAGGACCATTTTTGTATGTATTGTCATTTATCATGTAAAATCGGACCGATTTAATACATATATAATATAAGTATGTTTTATGTCATCATTGTCTAATTTATGTCTATTTTGAATGGTTTTGGTATTTTTTACACAAAACACTAAGCAATCAACAAAATGCAAAATTCACCTTTGTTTCTGCATAATTCGGAAATGAACTTCCGAAATATACTTGTTTTCAGCCAATTTTCGGAAGTTCATTTCCGAAAAGACCACTGAATGCAGGATAAGGTTGTTGGGCCATCATTGCTCCAATAAGTCTATAAATACAACACCCTCTTCTTCATCCTCTTCACACCAGAAAACACAAATGACACAAACCTACCCCCACCTAGCATTCGTCTACTTCACCAGTGGCTACCCGATGCCGTTCCAATTCTGCTTCTCAAGCAACATGCCGTTTGCGGAGTTGATAACGTCGCTCAACACGCTTTTGCAATATCCGGAAAATCGAAAGGTTGTCAAGCTCGAGTATCGCTCGCCATCGCTTAACGACGACGGAGACGTTGAGTTCACACCTTTTGAGATCAAGAACGACGAAGATTTAGCGGTTTTGTGGACAACTTTCAACCGATTTTCTTCGAAGGGCCTGATCGAGTTGGACACGAAACTTCAAAGATCGGGGGACGATGTTATCAAAATGTTGACTCATCCTCACCTACCCGTGTTCAATAATATGTAATTTTAATCTTATGTAATGTGATCGATGTAATCTTCATCCGATTAAATAAAGCGAATCGTTGTTGTTTGTTATTTTTCTTCTGTCTAGACCTTATTTCGGAAGTACATTTCTGAATTCTTCCAAGGGGGTGAATTCGGAGATGAACTTCCGGATACACCAATTTTCTGGAAAACAACTTTATTTCGGAGATGCATTTCCGAAATCAATGTTTTTCATAAAAAAAACACGTTTTCGGAGATACATTTCCGAAAACACCTTTTTTTTCAACAAAAACACGTTTTCGGAAATGAACTTCTGAAACAAGGGGTATTTTGGTAAATTCACCAGAGGTGACTAAGAAGGTTAGGAGGTGGGTGAAGAAATTCTCTTTCTTATATCTTATATATAGGTAATGAAATACAAAAATTCATATTAGAAAAGTATGTCCTTAAGGTTCCATAATAAGTACTATACATAGGCATCATGATTAATGATTTAAGGATTGAATATAAGTATATATGTATGTGAACTGTGAAGAACCATTTGGCAGTGAAAGAAAATATTCAAGAAATGAAATATTATTTATATTGTGATATTTATCTACATCATATCGTATTTTCTTAATCGGTTGGGCTTATTTGTAGTGGACTATCACTCATTTTAATTTGTCACTAACATTTAAAATGTAATTGGCCCGGGACATAATCTTTATGTATACAGAAATATAATCTTACCTTATATTTGTGCGGACGCACGAGTCACTTTCACCTCAATATATTTTTTATTTATTTTAATTAATAAAATATTTGTAAATATTTATAGTTATTAATAATATTTGTAGTTATTAGACAGATATGATTTATCATTTTGGTGATTTGCTACATATTTATTTTTAAATATTTTTATTTATTAGTGATTTTATAATAACAATTATATATAAACAACAACCAAAATTTAACGATTTAAGATAGGAATGAACTTACCCGTGCGGATGTATGGCTCACTACCACCATAATACTTTTCTCCAGACATTAATTCATTTTTATTCGAACATTCACTATTTTTATGGTTCACTACAACCATAATACATTTCTTACGTGAATTTTTTCATTGAAACTCACTTTCACGGGTCGCTGTCACCGTATTAATTTTTTTTATTTTAAGCAAAAATATTTCTAAATATTAACCATGAAATCTTAAAGGTATATTTTCTCATTCACACTATATTCATATTTGTTTATTCCAATAAATATACATTGTTGCCTACAATTTTAACCCTTTGAACAATCCAAATATTGTTTTTGCTTTGAACTATTTCATAAATCTATTACTCCATGTTTAATTTCTCAATAACACTTTCATTCGATATTAATTTTTCTAATTCTTTATTTTCTATTCTTTTCAGATTTATTTGGTACACTTCAATCTAAAATGTCATATACAATCGAAATTTTTTTGAAGACACGTTTTACCTATTGCATTTTCCACTTTTATTTTTATATTTTAAAATATATTATGCTTTATGTATCTTAATTTAACATTTTTCATTCGAGTTTTTAAATTTCTTTTTATGCGTTAGTAATACATTATTCCTCTTAAGATTTGAATTACCCGTGCGGATTACTATATTAATTCATGATAATTTATCCCGTTTGCTTAATTCGGACATTAGGATCGCACATCTCGCGAACCTCACTGCGCTTGTCATTGAGTTTGCATCCAAATAGGAATAGAATCCGCTTAGGATAGTGAAGTTATAATAATCGATGATAGGTAGGAACTGAATCGGTAGATTGGCTTATTTTATAATCACTTTTTCAAAACAGCTTATTTCAATGATTGCTTTTGATAATCACTTTTTCGAACACCAAACCAACCCCCCCCCCCCAATTTTGATTTCGGTTATTAAATTCAAGAATCCTTGTGAGACGATATTCGAGTTACCGTTACCGTCGTTACTACAGTTTTTAAAAAATAACTCGTTTTTGACCCGCGTGCAACAGCGGATCAAATTGGCGCCGTTGCCGGGGATTCTTTTTGATATTAACTGATTTAGAGTCTTAGGTTTAGTGTTTGTGTGTTTTGGCCATAGGTTCCTCGTCGTTTCGGCCACCAAACGTCTTTTGAGTCGAAAAACCAGTTTTTTGGAAAATTGCGTCTGATCGATAATCTGTTTCGCCTATTAGGAGTAGAAAATTCACCCGATCATTTGTCCCTTACTATGGAGTAGTTATGGGAGTTTGCTTTCAATTCGCCAAAAAAACATTTTTTTTCTATTTTTAATGAATTATTTACTGTTTTCATAGAGTCGAAAAATTCCGAAAAATTACCAAAATTCTTATTCTGTCTAATTAGATTAAATTTTGTGTTTTTAGATTTTTCTGATTTTTTTTAATCGATTTGCTTCATTGTGTTTGTTTTAGGGACATAGTTGGCATTTTCACGATTGTTGTTCCATTGTTGTGCACTAGTCCTGGCTACTAGGTTTTCCTGTCCTGAACTTGTTGCTTTTAATCCTGAGGTAGAGAGAACCTTGCACACACTTCATAGAGCAGGCCAGGATAGCAATAGTTCACCTTCACCAACCATAGCTGAGTCTAATTCTGAGTCTGATTATTTGCATAACTTGTTTGATTCTGATTCTAAATTTGCTTTTGAAATGGCTGACAATAGAACTCTAAGGCAACTTGCAGCCCCTGATGTGAATTATAATGGTTTGTGTATTGAATATGATGTTGTTGTTGTTCCTTTTGAATTAAAATCGGGTTTAATACACTTGTTCCCAAAGTTTAATGATCTTGCAGGTGAGGATCCGCACAAACATTTGAAGGAATTCCAGGTGGTGTGTTCTACACCATTGAAGCCTGAAGGGATCACTGAAGATCATATCAAACTTCGTGCTTTTACTTTTTCTTTGTAGGGTGCAGCGAAGGACTGGATATATGATCTCAAACCGAATTCAATCACAAGCTGGAATGCTCTGAAAAGAGTGTTCTTGGAGAGATATTTTCCTGCCTCTAGAGCTGATTCAATCCGAAAAGAGATTTGTGGTATTAGACAAGATAACGAGTCATTGGCTGAATACTGGGATAGGTTCAAGAAGTTAGTTTCAAGCTGTCCTCAACATCAAATTACCGAGCAACTTCTCATTCATTACTTTTATGAGGGGTTGTTGCCTATGGATAGAAACATTCTTGATGCTGCTGGTGGTGGAGCACTTGTTGACAAAACTCCAGCAGCTGCCAGGGCCCTCATTGAAAATATGTCCTTAAATTCACAGCAATCCGAATGGGACAGTTGTCAGACCTTGAGCACACAAATGGGACAGCTTGCTACTCAAATAAATAACATGCAAGCTCAAGGTTCGAACCAACTTCCAGCCCAGACAGTTGTCAATCGGAATGGTCCTAATGCTAATGTGAGTGTTATTTCTTTGCGATCTGAGAAAGTTACAGAAACAGCCCCTGAAAAGAATAAAAAAAATCATTGAGGTAACTTCTGAACTTTCTTCTCCTGAACCTTCTCCAGCTGAACTTTCTTCTCCTTCTTCTGTTGTGGTTGAAACTGAAAAAAATTAAAGAAAGGGAGCATGCGCCACCAGTCCCCTTCCCGCATAGAGTTTTGAAAAATAAAAGAATTGAGGAGGGAGACAAAGAAAGAGAGATATTGGATGTTTTCCGAAAAGTTGCGGTAAACATTCCGCGACTTGATGTTATTAAGCAGATTCCTAAGTATGCAAAGTTTCTGAAAGATTTGTGTACCAACATGAGGAGGATCAAGGGAAGTGAAAGAGTGAACTTAGGACAAAATATTTCTGCCTTTATTCAGCCCAAACAATCATCCAAAAAGGTTGTAGGCGAGCAAAATGTTTCAGCCCTCACTACTCAAGTTTTGCCACAAAAGTAGAAGGATCCGAGAACATTTTCTAATCCTTGCACCATCAGGGATAGTAAATTTGAGAATTGTATGCTTGATTTGGGAGCGGGCATTAATGTTATGCCTACTTCTGTTTATAATAACCTTTGTCTTGGTCCTTTGCAGCATACAAGTTTAATCATTCAATTGGCGAATAGGAGCAACGCTCGACCCGCCGGGGTAGTCGAAGATGTTCTTGTTCAAGTTAACGATTTGATTTTTCTTGCAGATTTCTATATTCTAGACATGGAAGGAGAAACCAATACAAGAAGAGCTCTCATCATTTTAGGCAGACCGTTCATGAAAACGGCAAAGACAAAAATTGATGTTGACGATGGAACCATGTCCATGGAATTTGGTGACATTGTTAACATCTTTGATTCCATGAAACACCCTGTGGAGGAGCATTCGGTTTTTAATATTGAGTTAATATCTGCATTGGTTGATGACACTTGCTCTAAATTGTTTTCACTTGATTTTACATCCTTATTTGCATTTGATGATGTGTATCATTGTTTTGACTGTACTGACACTAACGTGTGTGTTGTATGTGCTGAGATTAACAATGATTTCCAGGCTGATGTGTTTCCTACAGTGAAGCTGTTTCCGATGAAGTTGTTTTTGCAGCAGATGCCCTTGACATCCCGGCTTCCCCGAGCATTCCATCCATCAAGCATCCCCCGTCCTTAGAGCTAAAAGAGCTCCCTGAGAACCTGAAATATGCTTACTTGGAGAGTAATAAAAAGCTTCCTGTTATTATCTCTTCTAACCTTGATTTCAAACAAGAAGACAAACTTTTGCAGGTTTTGAAGAAACACAAGAAGGCAATCGGATGGACATTAGCCGACCTTCCAGGTATTAGTCCTTCGATGTGCATGCACAGGATTTTACTTGAGGATGGAGCGAAAACAGTAAGTCAGCCCCAAAGGAAGCTTAATCCTTTAATTCTTGGTGTTGTTAAGAAAGAGGTAACAAAACTCTTGCAAGCAGGTATCATTTATCCTATCTCTAACAGTAAGTGGGTAAGTCCAGTGCAGGTTGTACTTAAGAAATCTGGACTCACAGTGGTAAAAAATGAAAAGAATAAATTTGTCCCCACTAGAGTTCATAATAGTTGGAGTTTGTATTGATTACAGGAGATTGAACCAGGCTACTAGAAAGGATCACTTTCCTTTACCGTTAATTGACCAGATGCTTGAACGGCTAGCTAGTAAATCACATTATTATTTTCTTGATGGTTTTTCAGGTTACTTTCAGATTCATATTGCACCTGAAGAACAAGAAAAGACCACTTTCACGTGCCCATTCGGTACATTTGTTTACAGGAGGGTGCCTTTTGGCCTTTGTAATGCTCCTGGCACTTTCCAACAATGCATGATGAGTATTGATCGGCCACCAATTTGTACTGTGTTTTCATCAATCTCTTGGCATAATTCTCATCAATTCGGTAACATAATTGTCCGTCTTTTATAGTTTTTATTCGTATTTTGAAAGTCTAGTTTGAGTTGTTTGTTTTGTTTTGATGCTATAAACTCATGATTTTTAAGATGCTTTGATGCTTGTTTCGGTAGTAATTAGGTTTCAGGTCTACGTGTTAAAGTCCACAAGAAGAATGCAGAGCCAAAGTAGCTGGAATCGAAGCAAAAATGAAGATTTGGTGCATACAGTGGTCTGACACGGGTACCAGTGTCATGGGACACGGCCCGTGTCAGGAAGCAGGAAGGAAAAGAAGAGAAGGCAAGTCAGTGGCCTGACACGGCCGCCCGTGTCACGGGACACGGCCCGTGTCAGGAAGTCTGGGCAGGAAGAAATTCAAAGATTTGGACAGGGGGCCAACACGGGCGCCCGTGTCACAGGACACGACCCGTGTTGGCAGGCGCGAGAAACTTTTCTTGTTTTCTATTTTAAAAAGATCCCAACCTCATTAAGGGTAGTTCGGACTGTTCACCGGTTCAGAACTTGAATCTGATATACATAGACCTAATTCTGAGTAGGAGAGGATCGGGGATCATTGAAGATAGAGAATTACAGAGAAAGAGAATCAAGGAATTTGGGAGAGATCTTCAAGAGCA
The DNA here is from genome assembly GCF_029867415.1 of Vicia villosa. Classification (NCBI taxonomy): domain Eukaryota; kingdom Viridiplantae; phylum Streptophyta; class Magnoliopsida; order Fabales; family Fabaceae; genus Vicia; species Vicia villosa. The sequence continues at coordinate 53,891,647 of NC_081185.1, forward strand.
ATCGCGATTGGAGATCATATCAACCGATAATTTCTTGTAATGTCTACATTTACTCTTGTTATTTTCTTGAACACTATGAGTAGCTAAACTATTCTATGCTAGGGTGATGTCCCTAAATCTTTTCATGTAATGACTTGTTAAAACCGTTGTTGATGAATTTGATGTTTTTATAAATTGAGTTTATGATTCAAAGTTTTTCATGCTTCATCATATTGGAAAATATTTTATTGATCTACGATTAGGGTTAGGCGTGACACACCACCCTAATGCATTTTAAATCAAAACACTACCGGTAAATCGCTTAGGAATAAGGATTTCACGATGGTGATCATCCATTCTAGATTACGTTGCATAATGTCTTAATACTAAATTCAATTATTGAGGAATTAAAATTGACTTTTAAGTATTAAGAAGTTCTCCACTAAGGAATTAGGGAAAACTATTTTATAGAATTGATACTCAATCATAATCACATCTTTTCGTTAACAACGGTATTCTCAAGGAGTCATGTAAGATTTATACATCAACCTTAGCATATCTTCTCATACTTGTACTAAGTTATCATTTACTTATCGTTTTTAATTATAAGGAGTTAGTAACTTTTATCAAACAAACCAATACCAACAGAAAATCTTTTGTTCAATTGAAGTTTAGTCCTGGCTTATATTTTATCAGCAGTCCTTGTGATCGATACTTGGATAAATCTCCACTTTAATAACTACATCGGTAAAAAGTAGTACACTTGCTATTTTTCCGATCAAGTTTTTGGCGCCGTTGCCGGGGACTGCCAAACTATAAGCCGAATTTTAAGTCAATTGAAATTTTGTTGCTCTGCGACCAAAATTTTATTTTTATCTGTTATTTTAATTTTATTGCAATTTTGTTATCTGTTCTAACTGTTGTCTAACTGTTTATGCGAGGTCAGACCTCAGCTAAATTTTCCTTTGACACAGAACCAGAAAGAGCTCTGCACGAGAGACGCCGCAAGGCGAGAATTGAAAGACTGGCAGTACCAAGTGCAAGTCATAGTGTTCCACATCGGGAAAACAACGACGAAGTGTCTGTGCATTCGGAGCACAGCGACTCAGACTTTGACAGGGAGATAAATCAGGAATTGGTTAACATGGCTGGAAATCAACCTCCGGCGGAGAGATTATTAGGGGACTATGGAGGGGCAAATGCTCATCCAAACCGGATGACTATTGTTAATCAACCAGTGAATGTGGCACATTTCCAGCTACATCCATCGACCATTCGCCAGTTAGAGAGCAAGCCTTTCTCCGGAAGAATAAACGAGGATGCAAATAAGCATCTTCAGAGATTCCTCACTATTACAACTTCGTTGAAGATTGAAGGTCATTCAGAGGAGGCCAAGAGACTTGTGATGTTCCCATTTACACTTACTGATGATGCAGAAGAGTGGTTTTACTCACTTCCGGCTGCAAGTATCACGACATGGCAAGAGATGGAAACAGCATTCCTCAATGAATATTTTCCTGCTTCGGTGTTTATCCGAAAAAGATACGATATTGTAAATTTCAAACAAAAAGAGGGGGAATCATTGGGGGATGCATACAAGAGGTTCAAAAGGTGTCTGACTGCATGTCCTACTCATAACATGGACGCTACCGAGCAGATGCAGAATTTCGTGAATGGTTTACGACTTAAGACAAAGCAGCTTATTGAAACTGCTGCTGGTGGTTCAACCAATTTTTCTACAGCCACTGTTATCAAAAGGATCATAGAGGCAATTGCTGCTAATGAGCATCTTGAGTTGTATGATCGAACCGTGAGCCAACCGGAGGGCAAAATTGATTTGAAGCTGCCAGAGCAGGTTGTTAAGATGGAGGATCAGATTGCTGCAGAGGTAGAGAGAAGGTTAAAAAAGATGAATATTGGAACTCAGACAGTGGCACAGGTGGAACCAGTTAAAGCGGTTCTTTGTGAAATATGTGGTGGACCGCACTTTGCTATGCATTGTGTGGCAACTCAAGAACAGGTTGAGCAGATTCATATGTTGAGGCAGAATAATCCTTATGCCAACACATATAATCCGGGGTGGAAAAATCATCCGAACTTCTCATGGAAAGACCAGCAAGGAAACGTTCAGAAGCCGGTTAAGGCCAACAACCATATCAACCTCAGACTCAACAATACCAACCACAGGGGCAACAATATCATCCGCAACAACAACCATACCAGCAACCTCAACAACAATACCAACAACAGGGTTCAAGAAAGGCGGATTGGGAAATTGCCATTGAAAAGATGGCCGCTCAAAGCTCCCAATTCCAAGAAGAGACACGAAGCAATTTAAGGAACACCGGAGCCTCAATCAAGAACCTTGAAGTGCAAATGAGTCAAATTGCTCAACACCTTGCAATCCCGCAAGCACCGGGAGCCCTCCCAAGCGCAACTGTGACTAATCCTAAAGACAATCAAAAAATCAATGCCGTCACTACACGGAGAGGGAAACCACGTGAAGTAGTGGAAAAGAATTCGGAGAGTGAGGATCAATTGCTTGAAGTGGAGCTGGATATAAGAGAGAATGAGGAAGTGGAAGAAGAAGTGGTAACACCAGCACCGGTTACGAAAGAAAAAGTGTTAACACCAACACCAGAAATCAAGCTGCCTTACCCTCAAAGAAACAAGAAAAAGGGGCAGCAAGAAAAGAATTTTGAGAAGTTCCTGGAATTATTCAAAAAGCTGGAGCTGAATATTCCGTTGTTGGAGGCACTTGAGCAAATGCCCATCTATGCCAAATTCATGAAGGATATCATCGCTAAAAAGCGAACCATTGCAGACCATCCCATTATTCTAACAGAAACTTGTAGTGCTATTTTGCAGGGTCTGAAGATTCCAGTGAAAAAGAAGGATAGAGGAGCAGTTACCATTCCTTGCACTATTGGAGATAGATCTTTCAAGAAAGCTCTAATTGATCTGGGGGCAAGTATCAGTCTCATGCCTCTATCCATCTACAAAAAGTTGGGAATTGGTGCAATCCAAGACACTCGGATGACTCTCCAATTTGCGGATCATTCAGTCAAGCGACCTTACGGAGTAGTCCAAGACGTCCTTGTGAAAGTGGATAAGTTTGTGTTTCCGGTAGACTTCGTAATTCTTGAAATGCCAGAAGATGAAGAGATGCCGATAATTTTGGGACGAGCATTCTTGGAAACGGGGAGAGTCATGATAGATATGGATGGGGGTACTCTTACTTTGAAGGTTTATGATGAAGAGTTAAAAATCAATTTTCATAATACCATGAAGCATAAAGAGGATATTGGCACTAGTAGCAATATACAAGTGCTCGAACAAGTGGTAGAAAGTGACCATGTGGAGAGTGTCTCGCAATTACCTCTCGAAAGAGTTTTGAGCATGTCAATTTTTGGGGAAAATGAAGAAGCCAATGATAATGAATTAGAGGTGGTATCAATGTTGGAAACTCAACCTATCCTTAAAGGTTCTCGAACACATAGGTGGGAAGATCTAAGGCAACCAATAGCATTGGGTTGTAATGAAGACAAGCTAAAAAGTTCAGAATTGAAACAGCTTCCGGGGAATCTTAAATATGTTTTCCTTGATTCTGAAGAAAAATGTCCCGCCATCATTAGCTCTAGTTTGGAAAATATACAAGAGGACAAGTTAATTGAAGTTCTGAAAAAGTTCAAGGGAGCTATTGGTTGGAAAATTGAAGACCTCAAGGGAATAAGTCCTACGATGTGCATGCACAAAATTCTCATGGAAGAAGATCACAAACCGGTGGTGCAACCTCAAAGGAGATTGAACCCAGTTATGAAGGAGGTAGTAAGAAAGGAAGTCGTGAAGCTGTTAGATGCAGGACTTATTTACCCGATATCAGACAGTTCATGGGTGAGCCCTGTTCATGTGGTACCTAAAAAAGGAGGTACAACGGTGATAGCTAACGAAAAGAATGAGTTGATTCCTACCAGAACGGTCACTGGGTGGCGGGTGTGTATAGACTACAGAAGACTAAATTTGGCCATAAGGAAAGACCACTTTCCATTGCCATTCATTGACCAGATGTTAGAAAGATTGGCCGGGCATGACTATTATTGTTTTCTGGATGGGTACTCTGGATACAACCAAATTGCGGTTGCACCGGAGGATCAAGAGAAGACGGCCTTTACTTGCCCATACGGTATCTTCGCTTATAGAAGGATGTCGTTCGGGTTGTGTAATGCCCCAGCGACATTTCAAAGATGCATGACTTCCATCTTTGCTGATATGCTTGAGAAGCATATGGAAGTCTTCATGGATGACTTCTCTGTTTTTGGTTCTTCATTTGATAACTGTCTGGCTAACCTTTCACTTGTTTTGCAGCGATGTCAAGAAAGTAATCTGATCCTAAACTGGGAGAAGTGCCATTTTATGGTACGATAAGGCATTGTTCTTGGTCACAAGATTTCCCACAGGGGAATCGAAGTCGATCAAGCTAAGGTGGAAGTTATCTCAAAATTACCACCACCTGTGAATGAGAAAAGTATTCGGAGTTTCTTAGGCCATGCGGGATTCTACCGTAGATTCATAAGGGATTTTTCAAAGATAGCCAAACCTCTGACTACTTTGTTGGTTAAAGATAAGACTTTTGTATTCGATAAAGAGTGTGCCGATGCATTTGAGACACTGAAAAATAAACTAGTGTCGGCACCCATTGTGATTGCCCCTGATTGGTCTTTACCCTTCGAGATCATGTGCGATGCTAGCGACATTGCAGTGGGGGCTGTACTTGGACAGCGGAGAGAAAAATTGCTTCATGTTATTTATTATGCCAGTCACATTTTGAACCCTGCACAGATGAATTATGCAACTACCGAGAAGGAGTTGCTAGCTGTTGTGTATGCCTTTGATAAATTCAGGCAATATCTGTTGGGTTCGAAAGTGATTGTTTACACTGACCATGCTGCTTTAAAATATCTCTTTGCCAAGCAGGATTCAAAACCCAGGCTCCTGAGATGGATTTTACTTCTCCAAGAGTTCGATGTAGAGATTCGCGACAAGAAAGGGTGTGAGAACACTGTTGCAGATCATCTTTCGCGGATGTCACCCATTGAGGAGACAGAAGAGCGGCGTCCAATAAAGGATGAGTTTGCTGATGAACACATCCTAGCTGTTATTGGAGTGCCTTGGTTTGCTGATTACGCAAACTACCTTGTTGGCGGTATAATACCTGACGATTTTGATTCTAACCGTAAGAAAAAGTTTGTTCATGATTGTAGGTTCTATCTATGGGACGACCCATACCTGTATAAGAGAGGAGTAGATGGGTTGATACGACGATGTGTGCCTGAGGAGGAGCAAAAGGATGTGTTGAGAGCATGTCATGACTCTGAATATGGAGGTCATTTCAGTGGGGATCGTACTGCGTCCAAAGTCTTGCAGTCAGGATTGTACTGGCCATCATTGTTCAAGGACTCCCAGGAGATGGTCAAGGAGTGTGATAAGTGTCAGCGTTCTGGGAACATATCAAAAAGAAATCAAATGCCCCAGAATTTCATGTTAGAGGTGGAGTTATTCGATGTTTGGGGAATTGACTTCATGGGTCCGTTTCCACCATCATTCAGGAAGAACTACATTTTAGTGGCAGTGGACTATGTATCGAAATGGGTGGAAGCGGTAGCTTTACAAACTAATGATGCCAAAGTAGTAGTCAAGTTCTTGAGAGAAAACATATTTTCGAGGTTTGGAGTACCGAGAGCACTGATAAGTGATGAAGGAACTCACTTCCTCAACCACCTCATGGAGAAGCTTCTTCAGAAGTACAATGTGAAACATCGGATAGCCACTCCTTACCACCCTCAAACTAGTGGCCAGGTAGAGGTGTCTAATAGACAGCTCAAACAAATTCTGGAGAAGACAGTGAGTTCGTCGCGAAAGGATTGGGCAACAAAGTTAGATGATGCGTTATGGGCTTACCGAACGGCATTCAAAACGCCCATCGGGATGTCACCATACCAGCTTGTCTACGGAAAAGCATGTCACCTGCCTCTAGAGCTTGAACACAAGGCATTTTGGGCAACTAAATTCTTGAATATGGACTTATCTCTAGTGGGAAATTCTAGAATTCTGCAGTTGCATGAATTAGAAGAGTTTCGGAATCGTGCGTACGAGAATGCCAAAGTTTACAAGGAACAGACCAAGAAGTGGCACAATAGGAGGATTCAAAAAAAAGAGTTTTGGGAAGGACAGCTGGTCCTTCTGTACAATTCTCGCTTGAAGCTATTCCTGGGAAAATTGAGGTCCAAATGGTCGGGACCATTTGTGGTTCATAAGGTGTTCCCGTACGGAGCAGTTGAAATTAAGAATCAAGCTAATGGAGACATCTTCAAAGTTAATGGGCAGAGACTAAAGCCATATTTCCAAGGTCAACCAGTTGGACAGGTTGATGTCATTCGTCTTACTCAGTAGGACGATGGACCGTCGAGCCATGCGACGTTAAACGAAGCACTTCGTGGGAGGCAACCTACGTGTTTATTCTAATCGATTTTCTTTTTGTTTTTGTTGCTTTTATGTTTTCATTTTTATAGGTAATCATTGTGCGTGGTGGTGAAGTCGCAGTAGGAGAGAAGCTGGCGGGTGAAAACCATGAGAAGAATGGGAAAAATTCGAATTTTTGGTAAAAACAGGGGTCTGATACGGCCACCAGTGTCACCGGACACGGCCCGTGTCAGACTGACAAGTCATGGAAAAAGTTCAAGGAATTTTTCAAAAACCAGGGGCCTGACACGGCCGCCCGTGTCACGGGACACGGCCCGTGTCAGGAATGCTGTTCACGCCAAAATTTTGTTCTTCGTTTTAAAAAGCCAGGGGCGCAACACGGCCGCCCGTGTCACGGGACACGGCCCGTGTTGCGCAGAGCGTAATTTTTTTTTTAATAATAGCCCTTTTAAGTGGGTGGGGCCCACCAATTTCTCTCACTTATTCCGATTTTGTTTCCCTCTTTTTACTCTTCTTTCTCCTCCTTTCACTTCATCTTCTCTTTCTCTTTCAACCTAAAAACCTAACCTCCATTGTTACTCCCACATAAAGCTCTCACCTTTCACCTCTTCCCCATCTCAAACCAAAATCTCACTTCACAAAAGTTACCCTATTTTCCGCTCTCTACGCGGTCACGGTATTTTCTCCTCCTAATTCCATACTGTAATTTTTCGATTTTTTTTGTGTGGTTTGTTGTGCAGGAACAATCATGCCTCCAAGGAGAGTGATTCAAAGAGGTGATGTTGCTGAACCATCAAGGCCAAGGCAGCGTGCTCGTAGAGACGCAAACCCTCATGACATAATCTTCATCAAACCGGAACACCGACGCCGGTATGCCGCTCATTTAAAGCGTAAGCTTATCCCCACGAGGTATATCTCTAATGACACTCTTAACAATTTGGGTCTGACTACTGAGGTTCACCGTATGTTTCACTCTGTGGGTATGCTAGAATTCATGCAATTCGAAGCACCCACGTTTGAAAGAATAACTCTTGAATTTTTTAGTACGGTAGAATTTAGGCTTAAGCACAGGTGGACAGGTACAGAACGAGAGTATTACGGTACTCTTACTTTTCGATTGTTCAATAACGCACATGAGCTTACTGTTGCACAATTGGGAGAGGTTCTGCGTCTCCCAATTTCTGGTCCTGGTGCTGCACCTGATTCTTTTGCTGCAGGTGAATTTTGGAGAGCTATCACAGGTTTATCAGGTTATGTGGCCAAAGAGGCCAGATCATCTAGGATTCACAATCCGTGTTTCCGTTATGCTCATAAGGGTTTGGCATACACTCTTTTTGGTAGTGGAGATAGCAATGGTGTTGCTACCCAACGAGAGCTTTTTATCTTATATTGCATGGCTAACCATCAATCAGTTAATGTGGCCGCTTTTGCGGCAGATTTCTTAGGGAGAGTTGGCCGTGCAAGCTCTGGAGGCATCTCGGTGGGGGGTATGATTACTCAAATTGCTCACCATTTTAATTATTCCCGTGAATTGTTTGATGTTGTTCCTGTTCAAGGGAAAACCAAGATTGATATGGAGGCTCTGGTGAATCAGCTTATGATTCGTATTCACCATGACTATTACTCTTTAGTCATCCATGGTAGACATATTCTAACTTTGCCTGCTCCTAATTCTATTTCTATTACTAACATGGCAAACTGGTTGTATGAGAACGTCGCCCCGGATTATGGGGACGACGAGATGGAACAAATGGATGCAGGTTTCGATGGGGAAGATGAAACCCAAGGAGAAGACCAAGGAGAAGAAGAGGACCACCCTCAGCACTTTGACCCGACAAATGCGGGTAGCTCTCAGCTGCCACCTAATCAATGGGAATGGGTGCACAATGAGATTGGGCACATTCGCACAGAACAAGAGAGGCAGAGTGTTGAGCTGTTTCGGCAAGGGGAAGAGTTGCGAAGTTTTGGGATTGAGCAGACCCGCCAAGGGGCTGCTATTGAGGACATGCATGCGATGATGCAACGCCTAATGTTGCATTATCCTTACCCTCCGCCTCCACCTCAGTGAACCGTAAGTCCCCCTCGTGCTTTGAGATTAAACATTGGAGACAATGTTTCGCTCAAGTGTGGGGGGGGTTTCTCTCCATTTAGTTGTTTTATTTTACTTTTGAGTATTTTCAGTTTATGTGTCTAGTTTTGCTTTTGGTTTTTAATTAGTTTGCTTGAAGGAACATTGTGTTACAGAAGGATGTGGATTGTGTCAAAGAGAGGTGAACCAGTACCGAGCGGACGAAAGATCTAACCCGAGCTTGCACCCCTGAAAGCTGATACAACTGAAAGAAATAGTTGGACGCAATTTGATGGCACCGGACTGAGATTGAAAGTTGGTACAGACGAACCGGAAAAGAAGCGACACTACACTATAAGTGCTCGGGATCCTGTAAGCTATGCCCAACATGGTGAGATCATAAAAAGCCAGAAAGTTATCATCATGAGAGAGTAGTCAGGTATGTTTTTATCACTTTGAATTTGCGTAAGTTTTACTCATTTGACACTACATTGTAACACACACTGAGGCACGTTTTTGTTTCCCCTTGAGCCTTTTAGCCGTCCCTTAATTATGTTAACCATTGCAAACCCCTTTGAGCCTGTATCCCTTGTTTGTTTGTTTTAAACCGCATCTATTACCCCTAAGCCAAAAGAAAAAAAATAGATTCTTTTGTTTACCCGTGCTCGGCATAAATGTTGTGGATGTAGAAATTGTGCAGAAATTCTAAGTTTGGGGTGGTGAACTTTGTTAAAAAAATAGAGAGGGGCAAGAAAAAAAATAATGAATATATAAAAAAAAATATGCGGAGACTTGTGAATGCTCCGAGAGAAAAGAAAAAAAAAGAGAATACATAGAACTCATAAAAACACACTTGTCCCGACTATATGACTTGGTGATGGTTGAAACGCTCGTATGATTGAGTGAAGTTTGAGAGTCAATGTTAAAACCCATGGTTATAAAATAAGCACAATAACTAGAAAAACAACATGATTGCCGAGCCCCAAAAACCTTTGTTTATCCATTCCTTGCATATCCCACCTGTCCTAAGCCCCGTTACACCCCAAAGACCTCAAAAAGTGTGTGCAAAAATGTTTGTGTATGAAAGTAGAATTTGTTCAAATTTAAGAGTTGATATTGCATATCGTGATGTATGAGTGAATTGCTTTTAACCGTGAGAGACTTGGTGAGAAGTGTGAAAAAACTTACAGGTGAAAAAGAATTTTAATGTGAAAGTGAAGCGGAAGATCCGGGGAGTAAAAGCTAGCATGAGTGACCGGAATGGTGGAAGTCGAGTTGTGAAAAACACGGTTGTATTGTGGAAGTATGAATTCAGGGGTGACCTTGATTTGAGCTGCCAGGCATTGCTTGAGGACAAGCAACGAGCTAAGTTTGGGGTTGTGATCGGCCACCAATTTGTACTGTGTTTTCATCAATCTCTTGGCATAAATCTCATCAATTCGGTAACATAATTGTCCGTCTTTTATAGTTTTTATTCGTATTTTGAAAGTCTAGTTTGAGTTGTTTGTTTTGTTTTGATGCTATAAGCTCATGATTTTTAAGATGCTTTGATGCTTGTTTCGGTAGTAATTAGGTTTCAGGTCTACGTGTTAAAGTCCACAAGAAGAATGCAGAGCCAAAGTAGCTGGAATCGAAGCAAAAATGAAGATTTGGTGCATACAGTGGTCTGACACGGGTACCAGTGTCACGGGACACGGCCCGTGTCAGGAAGCAGGAAGGAAAAGAAGAGAAGGCAAGTCAGTGGCCTGACACGGCCGCCCGTGTCACGGGACACGGCCCGTGTCAGGAAGTCTGGGCAGGAAGAAATTCAAAGATTTGGACAGGGGGCCAACACGGGCGCCCGTGTCACAGGACACGACCCGTGTTGGCAGGCGCGAGAAACTTTTCTTGTTTTCTATTTTAAAAAGATCCCAACCTCATTAAGGGTAGTTCGGACTTTTCACCGGTTCAGAACTTGAATCTGATATACATAGACCTAATTCTGAGTAGGAGAGGATCGGGGATCATTGAAGATAGAGAATTACAGAGAAAGAGAATCAAGGAATTTGGGAGAGATCTTCAAGAGCAATCGCGATTGGAGATCATATCAACCGATAATTTCTTGTAATGTCTACATTTACTCTTGTTATTTTCTTGAACACTATGAGTAGCTAAACTATTCTATGCTAGGGTGATGTCCCTAAATCTTTTCATGTAATGACTTGTTAAAACCGTTGTTGATGAATTTGATGTTTTTATAAATTGAGTTTATGATTCAAAGTTTTTCATGCTTCATCATATTGGAAAATATTTTATTGATCTACGATTAGGGTTAGGCGTGACACACCACCCTAATGCATTTTGAATCAAAACACTACCGGTAAATCGCTTAGGAATAAGGATTTCACGATGGTGATCATCCATTCTAGATTACGTTGCATAATGTCTTAATACTAAATTCAATTATTGAGGAATTAAAATTGACTTTTAAGTATTAAGAAGTTCTCCACTAAGGAATTAGGGAAAACTATTTTATAGAATTGATACTCAATCATAATCACATCTTTTCGTTAACAACGGTATTCTCAAGGAGTCATGTAAGATTTATACATCAACCTTAGCATATCTTCTCATACTTGTACTAAGTTATCATTTACTTATCGTTTTTAATTATAAGGAGTTAGTAACTTTTATCAAACAAACCAATACCAACAGAAAATCTTTTGTTCAATTGAAGTTTAGTCCTGGCTTATATTTTATCAGCAGTCCTTGTGATCGATATTTGGATAAATCTCCACTTTAATAACTACATCGGTAAAAAGTAGTACACTTGCTATTTTTCCGATCAAGTATTTTCTCTAATTTTATTGAAAATAGCATGGAAGTGTTTATGGATGACTTTACTGTCTATGGTTCCTCTTTTGATGCATGCTTGAACAGTTTAAGCTTGATTTTAGAAAGATGCATCGAGACTAACCTTGTGTTGAATTATGAAAATTTTCATTTTATGGTTGAGCCGGGAATTGTTCTTGGTCACATTATTTCTGAAAAAGGAATTTCTGTTGACCCTGCTAAGGTTGATGTGATTTCTACACTGCCTTACCCTTCTTGCATTTCCGAGATTCATTCTTTTCTTGGTCATGCAGGTTTTTACAGGCGTTTCATCAAGGATTTCAACAAGATAGCTCTTCCGCTGTCAAACTTGTTGAAGAATGACGTCACTTTCGATTTTGATGACAAATGCAAACAAGTGTTTGACTTCTTGAAGAAAGCATTGACCTCCGCTCCCATCATTCAGCCCCATGACTGGACACTTCTTTTTGAGCTCATGTGTGACGCTTTTAATTATGCTGTTGGGGCTGTCCTTGCACAAAGAGTTGACAAGGCTGCCCATGTTATTTACTATGCTTCTAGGACTTTAGATTATGCACAGGCAAATTACACTACCACTGAAAAAGAACTGCTAGCTATTGTTTTTGCTCTTGACATATTCAGATCTTATTTGCTAGGTTCCAAGGTTGTTGTTTTTACAGACCATGCAACTTTAAAGTACTTGCTGAAGAAGTCGGATGCAAAATCGAGATTGATTCAGTGGATGTTGTTGCTCCAGGAGTTTAATGTCGATATTAAAGACAAAAGTGGAGTTGAGAACTTAGTGGCTAACCACTTGAGCAGGATAGAGAGAGAGAGAGAGAGAGATGAAGACCCTTTTCCTATTCAGGATGACTTTCCTGATGAGCAGTTGTTTCTTTTGCATAGGATTACACCTTGGTTTGCTGACATTGTTAATTTTCTTGTTGCTGGTGTTTTTCCTATAGGTGCATCTAGATCACAGGTTCACAAACTCAAGAGTGATGCCAAATATTATGTTTGGGATGATCTATATCTATGGAAGTTTGGTAGTGATCAGGTAATTAGGAGGTGTATTCCCGAAAATGAGATTGAATCTATTTTGAAATTTTCTCATGCATCTCAAGTCGGAGGACACATAGGTCCTCAAGGGGACTGCGAGAAAAGTCCTTGATTCAGGTTTCTATTGGCCAACTATTTTTAAGGATGCTTTTGAGACTTACCGAACTTGTAAAAAGTGTCAGATAGCAGGTATAAACATCACTCGCAAGAGTGAAATGTCTCAGCAACCTATGCTTTTTGGTGAGGTATTTGATGTATGGGGAATCGATTTCATGGGTCCTTTTCCTGTATCATTTGGTTTCCTTTACATTTTACTTGCTGTTGATTATGTTTCAAAGTGGGTGGAACTATCCCCGCTAGGACTAATGATTCTCGAGTTGTTGCAGATTTTGTCAGGTTTAATATTTTTTGCAGGTTCGAAATACCGCGAGCTATCATAAGTGACCAAGGCACTCATTTTTGTAACCGCACCATGGAAGCTTTACTCCGGAAGTATGGAGTTGTGCACAGAGTCTCTACTGCATACCACCCACAGACTAATGGTCGAGCTGAGATCTCAAACAGGAAGATCAAACAAGTTTTAGAGAAAATAGTACAACCAAACAGGAAAGACTGGGGCCGTCGTCTAGAAGACGCACTTTGGGCTCAAAGAACAGCTTTCAAGACACCCATTGGGATGTCTCCTTATCGACTTGTTTTTGGTAAGGCATGTCATCTTCCTGTTGAGATAGAACACCATGCATTTTGGGCGGTGAAAAGTTGTAATTTGGAGATGCAACAATAAAGTATTGAAAGAAAACTCCAATTACAACAGTTGGAAGAGCTTAGATTAGAGGCTTATGAGAGCTCTAGGATTTATAAAGAGAAAACTAAGCACTTCCATGATAAGATGATTTCTGGGAAGGAATTTTCTGTGGGCCAACAGGTTTTACTATTTAACTACCACCTTAAACTTATGGCTGGAAAACTTCGATCCAAATGGATTAGCCCTTTTGTTGTTACTAATGTTTTCCCTCATGGTGCAGTCGAGATTAAAAGTGCAGGAAATGACAAAGTCTTCAAGGTTAATGGGCAGCGTCTGAAGTTATTTCATGAAAGTTCGGTGCCTGAAGATGTCAGCGTAGAGGAACTTTCTTTGGAAGCACCTAACTACACTGCAACTTGATCAAGGAGTATTTCTTTCCTTCTCTCTAATTTATTAGTAATGTCCTTTCATTGAGGGCAATGCTTAGTTTAAGTGTGGGGGAGGAAATTGTGTGTTTTCTTTGTTTTTGTTAGTATTTTGTTTAATTTCAATCAATAAAAAAATGCATCTTCTTGAAAGTTTTAGGCTATAGACTGATTTGAGTCGAGTTTGCGGAGACTGGGGAAACATTCACAAGATCGGTATCGTTCTAACACCGTAAGTCTCCTGCATATGGAAATCGATTTGAATTTTTTATTATGTTTTAGCCTTAAATTCTCATTCTCTGCTAGCTCTTGAGTAGTTTATTTCAGCAGTCGGCACCATCTCTCACACACTTTACGCAGGGAAGCCGATGAATATAAGTGAATATTCTGAAAAGAAAAAAAAGGTAATGCACCTTCTAAGTTTGGTGACCCTCACCCAGTCACTTAACCCAACGGTTGTGGAACCTTAAAAAAAAGATTTAAAGACTCTTTGTTAGTTGGTTCAGCGGTTTCTGGTGCTGAACATGGTAGGGAGGATTATGGTCCGATCCCCCGCAACTACAACTGAGTAAACAAAAGGTTATGCCACGTAAGTACCAGAACCCCGTGCAGAAAAGGATCAGAGTCACTAACCGGTCGTCTTGCTATAAGTGTGTGGAGATAACGGGCTTAATGTGATTGCGCCTGAATGAAAAAGAGCGAAAAGGATGAGTAAGTTAGGCTATGGTATAATAATATGATTTGAATTGGTTTGTGTATTTAGGAGGCTTATGTCTGCATAACTGTGGTTAGTGTTCTTACGATGTCCTTAATGTGTGCAAACTTACCCGAAGAAGATTTGTAGCCTAGGATGAGTAACTATTGATGTATTTGTGTTTTCTTTGTTTTGTTTTTCATTTTGCTCGGAGTGCAAAAGTTCAAGTGTGGGGAAATTTGATCAGTGCATTTTGATGCACGTTCTTCCATGTTTGTACTCAAGCATTTCTTCGGCTTGTTTTATTTATTTTTATGTTTTAATATGTTTTTATAATTTATTTTATTTTTAGCTTTATTTAATTTTCGCACTTTATTTTTCAGCTTTAGTAGTCTGCACGGAAACGATCATAACTAGAGTTCCAGGAGTCCAATTGAGGCGTTCTAATAATCGCCAAAAAGCTAAGAGACTTTCATGTTGGAGTCGAAGTCAGATTCGGAGCCGATAATTCCCAATTTTTCGTTTAAAGCTACAACACTTTTTATTTTAGTGTTTGGGTCATTTGTAATGGGCCAGGTCGACCCGGTTAAGTTGTGAAACGGGTTTGGGTGTTTTGACTTAGGTTAAGCAGCCACGAAAATACTGTTCATCACCATACACTATTCACGAAAAAATACTGGGAGTTTTGTACGATTTCATGGAGAACTAATCTGTCTCAGTCGATCTACCGTGTTTAGGTTCTAATACTATGAGATTACTATAATTTTACAATTTAATTTCTATACCTTTCAATGATATTTTGTATTCTTGTATGCTTAATTCAATTGTATAAAATATATTGATTCAATTTGGTTGATTGTATGATCCTAACTTGACACGTTATGTTTGCTTAATTCCTACCGTGTCAGATCGATCGTGTTTTCTTAATTCATGATAATTTATCCCGCTTGCTTAATTCGGACATTAGGATCGCACATCTCGCAAACCTCATCGCGCTTGTCATTGAGTTTGCATCCAAATAGGAATAGAATCCGTTTAGGATAGTGAAGTTATAATAATCGATGATTGGTAGGAATTGAATCGGTAGATTGGCTTATTTTATAATCACTTTGTCAAAACAACTTATTTCAATAATTGCTTTTGATAATCATTTTTTCGACCACCAAACCAACCCCCCCAGTTCGATTTCGGTTAGTAAATTTAAGAATCCTTGTGACACGATATTCGAGTTACCGTTACCGTCGTTACTACAGTTTTTAAAAATAACTCGTTTTTGACCCGCGTGCGACAGCGGATCAGATAATTTCAAAGGACATCTTCACATATAAGTCTCGAGCACGTTATTGTTTTGACTCCAACTAGCAAGAGACTCGTGCGTTCGCACGGGTCATGCAAATGTAATTATAAATAATAAATAAATATAATATAATAATGATTAATAAAAGTATATAAAAGATATATAATTAAGTAGTCATCTACCCGTGCATTTATATAGAACGCACAATATCATTATAAATAATAAATAAATACAGTATAGTGATGGTTAAGAAAGTATATAAAAGATATATAAATTAAGTAATCTTAACCCGTCAAAAATGTATAGTTTAGTTCAAAAATAAATAAAATAATTAATTAATATATGGATTAAAAACCTACATTTTTTCGGCCTGTTACAACATATGATATATAATATTTGTTCAATATAAGTAAATATTTTGTCGGCCCATTAAAAAAATAGACTCGGCCTGTCGGACATGCCTATAATTTTAAAATTTTATGAAATTGGTTGACAGAGTGTTTCACGCAAAGTCGATATAAATAATAAATAAATATATAACGGTGGTTAATAAAAATATATATATATATATATATATATATATATATATATATATATATATATATATATATATATATATATATATATATATATATATATATATATATATATATATATGGTTTAAATAATGATTTCGTCCCTGTAAGTTAGCGTGTTTTTGGTTTTAGTCCCTGAATCTTTTTTTTTCGTTCTAAGTCCTCATATGTTCAATTCGCTTTGGCGTTTGTCCCTGCTGTTAGTGAGACGTTAAAAAAAAGCTTATGTGGCAGGCGTTGCTGACTTGGCATACTCCTTAAACATTGTTTTATTATTTTTTTTTGTAACACACGTGGATATTAGTTTTATACTTTCATTCATCATATGGTACATGGACCATTTCCAAAATACATATATGTTACAGGGACTGAACTAAAAAACAATAAACAGTGTCACCTTCCTCTTCTCCTGACCCAACCAACAACAACTTCAACAGTGTTACCTTCCTCTTCTCCTTCTCCAACTTAATCTTCATCTTTGCCTTTTGGCCAATCTCAAAGAACCCCCATGACCCAACCATACATTAGCCCTGCATTTTGACACTTCCAAAACCTCCTTTTAGGGTTATCAATGGAGTTTGACATAAACATTTTCATGCTTTTATTGCAACCACAAACCGGTGCTTCAACGTGATGAGAGTTAGCCGACGAATTGGAAGCCATGGCAGAAGGGAATGAAAAGGTGCAGCAAAAAAGATGAGGGATTTTGGAGTTAATGACCTTGAAGGAGAAGAAGAACGAATTCTATTTTTTTTCATTTGGTCCCTATTTAATATATTGCAAAGAGAAGATGTCCGCATGTGTAATGAAAAATAAAATAAAATGAAATAACGTTATCCATGTCAGCAACGTCTGCCACCTAATCCTTTTTTTTAATGTTCCTTTGACTTGAGGGACTGAAGCCAAAGCGAATTTAACATATGGGGACTTGGAACGAGAGAAAAAAAAGATTCAGGGACTAAAACTAAAAACACGCTAACTTACAGGGACGAAATCATTATTTAAGCCTATATATATCTATATATATATATATATATATATATATATATATATATATATATATATATATATATATAATAAAAGATACGTAAATTAAAAAGAAAAAACATTTGAAATTATAATTGTCATATAAATATTAATTTAATCTATTTAGAAATGTATACTTTAGTAGAAAAATAAATGAAATAATTAAGCAGTCATCTACCCGTGCGTTCGCACGAATCATACAATATCATTATAAATCTACCACGAGTAGTCATTTAGCCGTGCGTTCGCACGGATTGCACAATGTTGTAAATAATAAATAAATATAATATATGTGAATAAAATATATACAGATTAAGTAGCTTTGCCCCGTCGAAAAATGTATATTTTAGTAGAAAAATAGAGAAAATAATTAAGAAATCATTACCCGTGCGTTCGCACTGTTAATACAATGTCGTTATAAATAATAAATTAATATAATATAGTGATGGTTAAAAATGTATATAAAATGCAAAAAGAATAACAAAGTTTTGTTTTTATAAGAAATTATATATTCATCAATCATAATTGTCTCATGTTTTTACCACCCTACAATTAGGTCCATCATATATAGCCTAATTAGAAATTTAATTAAGATAAGATTCTAAATATTCCGGGTATTAAAATATATACTTTCTTATATATTTAAAATAGAAATACAATTTGACTTTTTAAAAATAAATATACTATCTTTTCCAAAATAAATATATTATAATTATTAAAAGTTAAGATATTTTAAATCATAGCTAATTATATGTTAATAAGTGTAAATATAATTTGCATATTTTTAAGACCAAATCAAAGTATAAAATTAAATATTCAAAAATAATTTGAATAAAATCAAAATATAAGTTTTATCTCTACATTGAAAATTTAAAGAATTACTCATATTGATTTAATAATTTGATTAGATTTAATGAATTGAATAATATTATATTTATTAAATTTGTATAGTAATTTAAAAGTTATATGTTATAGCAATTCAGAAGTTATTAAACATATGATCTCTAATAACTGTTCAATTTAAATAAATATGTTGTCGGTCCATCAGAAAAATAGGTTCGGCCCGTCGAACATGCCTATAATTTTTAAAGTCTTCTCTATTGTAAATTTATGGATTCTATTAATATTACATGATTTTATTATCTAATAGAAAATAAATTTAAACATAGTTAATAATAACACATATTTATCTCACAAAATTGAAAGTAATTGTTTAATTGGATCAATTTGAACATATTATTCGTTTATAATCTTGGACACCGGTCATATTTTTATTTGAAATAAAAATAATAATAAAATGCAAAATAGGATGATTATATAAAAGAAAAAACTATTTAGAAAATCTAATAATAATTATATTTGATTAGAAACATTAATGCACCCGTTTGGAATAAACGAAGAAAATATTTAGAAAATCTTAAATAATAAATATATTAGATTGGAAACATTAATGCAGTCCTAGAAAATCTTGTAAATTGATTATTTAAGTTAATGACAATTTTTATCTTGTAAATTGATCTTCTTAAAAGCAATTCCCAATTGTAATTGGTGTTGTTTTAAAAGCTACAATAATTGTTGCACATTTTTATTCCGTTGAAAAATTAAAATGTCATCTGCCATAATAATTAGAATAAATTTGTTGGAATGCACATTTTTAATCCTTTCAAAAATCTGTCATAATAATTGGAATAAATTTGTTAGAAATGATAAATCCCTTTCGATTCTCATACCAATTTAGTTGCATAAAAATGAATTTATAACTTTTTCAAATAAAATTGATATAGATATTTAATTATTATTTAAAAGAAAAAATATTTGATGATTTATTTTTAAGTTTTAACTATCAGTGGACATATTCTGCCATGAAATCTAATAATTTCACAGATGGTGCATCAGTGCTAAATTAACAAAAAAAATAGAAAAATATTAATATTAAATCTAGTCCTGAATTGAGAAAATTGAGAAAATTAATTAATTTTTAATTGAGAAAATTTTAATCTCTATTTTAAACTGAACTCTTATCCTTTCATTTTTACTTGAGAAAAATCTAATATCAATTTTAAACTTTTATGTCCCTAATTGTAATTTTAATTTTCTAATAATTTATAACTAATAAATACTTATAATTCAAAAATATTCTTTATGTCTTATTAAAAAAATGTCACATTCAAATCTTTTATTTTCATGCACTTTACTTTTTTACAGCTCTTATTTATTAAAGTTATTAAATGTTTAAATTTTCTAACTTTAATCTTTTATATTCTAAACTTTTTCTAATGAAAATGCACAAATTCTAAGTATTATTTGATTACATAATATTTTCTAATAGACTTAATTAATAATTTTATCATACTAAATAAGCAACATTTAAAGGGTTTATGATTTAGGTGATACTAATAATATTATTATTTTATTTAAATGCTAATACTTTAATTAAAATTATTCATTTATTCAATTTTTAAGAACAATGTAATATTGAAATGATTTATTGGAGGTGTTTGTTTCGGAGATACAAAAGTAATTTCCGAGAATGTGATATTGGAATTCACATATTCCTTTGTTTGTTTCAAGTTTTAATAAATTATTTACAGGTACTTTTTATTCCCAGGAATAAATTTTGTTCATGAGTTTCTTCATTTTCATTTGCATATAAAAGGATGAGAATCTTACATTCCCATGAGAAAATAAAATAACCAACAATAACTTCCCAGTCTCTTATTATTTTAACATATTTACTTTTTAATTTTTAATTTTTAAAATTTAATTAAAAAAAATCTAAAAATATTTTTAGGAACTTTATTCATTTGCCAAACACATTGATAAGAATAAAGTTCCAAGCAATAATATTCCTAGGAATGATATTCCCTGGATTATAATTTTAATCCTTCAAACAAACACACCCTTGGTGCTGTTGTTTATTTATTTTTTTACTTATAGATCTTGTTGCTTATTTATTTTAATTTCTCGAAATGCAGAAAAATCAGTTGGGAATATGTAAAGATGGTTAAATGGTTCCAATTAGTATATCTCTTTTTTCTATCTTTAAAGATAACATTAAATGTAATTATAACATCAAAATGACAATTATAGTCATGAAATATCTTGACAATTACAACACTTTCTTGCTGTTTTCATCTCATCATGACACGAAACCAAACATAAATTGGTACTGATGTACCATCTGTGAAATAAACAATAACCCACCATAGACAACTCAAAAGGAAAAATTAATTTTAAAACATAAAATAATAAAATATAATTTTTATAAATAAAGGTGGCTTCTAACGTGAGGTACCAATAAGTCACTCACCACCGGGACACCATGTTTTAAAATCGTTAGAAGAAACAAATTCATGTACATTCATTAGTTAAGACCATACCAAATCATACGTCTATCTAAAGTTTTTTATCACTTGAGATATGCTCCATTTAGATCAACCGGTCTGATTTAAAGTATAAAAGTAAATCAGTAAAAAAAAACTAATTAACTATTCCTATTCTCCGTCAAAAAGTATCCCCTCTTCGTTAAACCTACTCCTCTTCTGCTCACTTTTCTGTTACTTGAATTCTTGACTTTGTGGAAATATGAATTGACGATTTCTTTTGCATAAATTGAAAAGGATTGCTGCATTGTGTCTATGTTCTTGCTGCTTTTTATTCTCTTTACTTCATAATTTTGGATATGCAATTTTGTCTTAATTCACAAAGTCGTTCTCAAATTTTTGCAAAGTTGTCAAAAAAAATTCTCAGATCCTTTATGACAAACCCTATGCAATTTCCTCTGAAACAATCTTAAACATCAATTTTCCCTAAAATCCGTTGCGATTAATGACAACAATTTTTCCCAACAAAATTCTTTTCCCAATTTTTCATTTCAAATCTTTTAACAATAACAATTTCGAATAAAATTTGCAATGACTTAAAAAGGAAGCAAGACAGACGAATAAAGAAAATAAAATAACCATAGTTTCATAGTGGAGGGTTAAGGAATCCGGCCGGCGAGGCTGTGTTTTTAATCTCGACCGATAGAATTTCAAACTATCACGTGTTATCCATGGATATAGAAAACTGGAAAACTTGACAAATGAAGAACTTGAGCAGATCCAAACTCCTCAATTACTGCTTGTGCAAAATAAAAATAAATAAAATTATGGAGAAAGGTATTGTAAAAAGAAGAAAAAAGGGGTCATTACCCGACTTCTCAATTCACACATCTCTATTACACAATTAAATTTGCAAGTTCCAAAACAATTAAACTATACTTTTGTAGAACCTATACCAATAACTATTCAAAATTTACATTTTCTAAAATTTGCCGAGTATGAAATATGAAGAGATGTGTATTAGAAGATATTGATTTTATGCGATTGTAATATAAAAATAACCAAAAATAATTCATGAAAATTTTGAATCTTCTGGTGTTTACATAATCGAAACGACAACAACCAAAATTTTGCAGTATATTTGCAGAGTATAAAATATGAAGAGACTTGTACATATTAGAAGAGCAGAGTTTATGCAATGGAGAGTAGGGGAATGAATTTATAGTGGAAAAGGAATTGGAAGGGTTGGTGTTTTAAACATAAAAATTCAAATTATAATTGAACTGAATGATTACAGCCGCCATAATACATTGGAATATGAAGTTTTTTTGAAAAAATCTTTTCACCTGATAGGAAGTTACAATTGGTCTCAATAAATGAATCACATGATTACTAAATATCATTAATGATTACTTAATAAAATAATTAAAATTGAATAATCTTAAATGACTTTTTTAACCCTAAATTTTAAGTAATCCATGAATTAGTTTGGGATTTAAATGTAATTAGATGAGGCATTAAAATTCTTATTATAGTAGTTGATACCTAAAGGTTGGGAACTGGATAATCTTTCGATTATAATTTCTTCTTTATCTTTACACTAACTTATTTCGTATCACTTATAGCACTGAGCCAAAAAAGAGGTATCAAAGATGTTGCTGCTCGTAAGGCCGCTGCAGCTTCGAAAGGCAAGAAGGCAAGTGGAGATGACTCCACAGATACTGGAAAAAATATGTGGTAAGTACTTTTGTACTCTCTAATTTATGCTTTTATTCCAATGGTATTCAAGCCTTTGACATAACTATTTCTAGAGTTCTAAGCCTCCACCAACTCCCAAACGGAAAGCTTCGACTACTAGTGCCACAATTGCTTCAGATAATGAGGATGGCTCTCCCCCTCATACTAAACAAGCGTTGAAGAAAAGACAGAGAGCTACCGTCTCTTCAGCTAAGGGAAAAGGATCTGGGACTTCGAAGCCTACATCTTCGAGTGACAAAATATCTTTTGACGAGCAACCTCTAAAGATAGTTGGATTTGTTCCTGTCGGCGAAAGTCATAATTCGAGTCCAGATAATGTCCCAACAAAGGTAACGAAACTTGTCTTTTATCATTTTACTGCATATTTCACCATAACCTTAAATCCTGAGTTTACGTTTCCCTAAATTTGTAGGACGACACTGGTACTGCTACTTTTGATCTCAAAACATGGGATTTCTCTGTTGATAATGTTCAAGGTATACTCTCACACGCCTTTTATTTACCAACAATTTTATTTCATATCTTTTTTGTTTTGATATGTTGTAATTTTCATGGCAGGTATTCCTCAACGAAATTCTCCCTTCGTCTCTCCAGTTATCGAAGATGATGAGCCTTCCACCAAAGTTCCTTCCACTGAACATACTGAAGGCACTCGCTCAAATGATTCATCTCCAATCATTAATCAAGCTGCTGAGATGGAAGATAATCCCCAACTGTCTAATACTAGTGAAGAAGTTGAACAATCTATGGGAAGTGAGGAAACTAACCCTGAGAACGAAAATAGGGACGAAGCCTCCAGCCAACCTCAACCAGAAAACAGAGAAAATCAACTCTTTGGGACGATCGTTGTTCATGCAACTATTTCAACCAATGCTCCTCCTATACTTTCCTCAGCTGAATTAGAGCAACTCAAAACCACTAACCCTGCTAGCTTTCTCAAGGCTATGATGAATGCGAAGAACATTTCGTCTATCACAAATGGAGCCTCTTCGACTATCTCTGTGGATACCAGCGCAGAACCTGACAACCATAACCTCCTTCACAAAATTAAGGAAAAGTTTTTTGGTACTGACCTTATCGAAGCACTGAGAAAAGAGGCCACCAGTTGTTTTGGACTGAAGAATCTTTTAAAGAGAATGGACTTGCTCAATGTCTCTGAGGAGGTCTCACAGCTGATTGTCTTATTAGGTCTCTTACTCGACCAACTCCAATTGGATAATCTTCGAAAACAAGAGGTTAATCAAAAGTTAAGCACGAAAGTTACTACTTAAACCTCTTCATGGAAGGCTGCTGGTGAATCAAATGTCAAAGCTGACACTCTAGAACTCGAACGTTCAAAGAGTTAACAAGAATATGAGACCTGTGGGCCGAATATCAAGTCTTGGGAGGAAGACATTGAGCTTCTTCGAGGGAAAGTGAAAGTTGCAAAGGACCGTCGAGATAAGATTCAACAGCTACATCGAAAAGAAATCGACGAAGTAGTCCAAGCGGGTATACGCCATGTCGAAATGGGTCAAAAACTGGGACCAGAAATCGAAGAGTTGAAGAAACAACAAGCCACGATCGACCGGAATTTGTCCATACTGGCTTCCCAATACTCCAATATGAAGAAAAATCTTCCTGATGATTTTGGTCATTAATCACTTATACTAGTCTTTAGAGTACCTTCGATCGTTCCTTTTGTAACACCCTCTAAACCCCACAGAAAATATATTGCATAATCAGAGTAAAAGCATGCATATCAAGAGGGCATCACATGTATTTCAAAATACCAAACATAAAATGACATATAAATTGCATCTGGTCATGTTCATAACACAAATTTGAATATCATGTTTCATATGCACATCACAGTGGAAAATAGAAATGATATCAATAACAATATCTCAACATACCATCTCATGCATACAAGCATTGGGCCCTAAGGACACCATCACATAACCCAACATGTTCAATCCAAAGAGAATAATACAATATCGCTCATAACATCACATGAAATCAAACGTAACCCCCAAGTGTTACATAACGAGAGCATGTGTTCTATCTACCTAAGAAAACAATAAAACGAAAGAAAAGCTCCTCAGCTATATCCTCATAAACATACAAGCACCTCTACTCCTCGTCGCTTGAGTGATGTCGTACAAAACATCATTTCAATAGATGGGTGAGAATTTATATCATTATTGAAATATATAATAATAAGCAATATATATCAAATCATACAACCAACGAATTCATCACACTTCCAACAAAATGTATTAAACACTTTAAAAAATACACATCACATGTTAAGCATAAACAACATGGCTCAAAAGATACAAGATACCAAGTAATCTAATCACCATCATCAACAAAGCACCAATTTACACAATTAGCACACAAACACACCAAATTCAATTCACATCGACACGTGTGAATCCAATGGGAATCAATGCAAATGCATGATGTACCAATGTTATCCTTAGCGTATTTACCGCATCTCTCATCTCCAGACAGGTAACCACCGAAACAAGTCTATTCTCTAGACTTCAAACCCATCTCGCGGTTTGGGACAAGTCAATAGCTTTTAACGGAACTACCAAACATTTCCTCTTTTTAACTTGATAAATAAATGCATGTGCTAATATCGACCACCATATACAATTAAGACCATCTCTCAATCTTAATATCAAGCATATATCTCACAAGTTCATGACATATGGATTCACCACACATTTGCACAAACATACACAATTTCAAGTTATCAAATACACATGAATACATCATCACAACATTACATACATACAACACCAATAACAAGTACCAAACATAGCTCAAAAATGTTATCCTCAAGTAATCACATTTCGTAACATACTTACATGAAAAATCAAGTATCATGTTATCACCAATAATTGATTAAAAAACCAACCAAGCAATTTTAGAAAATTATGAAAAATTCACTATAATTTGTGATAAATCATAAGCATCCAAGACCCAATCCCATTTCACAAAAATATAAAATTTTAGAGAACAGGGCGCGCTAAGCCTGCCCTACTGCGCTAAGCGCAACTGCGATTCTGCAGAAAAATTATGCTTTGGACAACATTCTGTCCAACACGAATTTCTCACCAAAAAACATTAAAAACAAAAATTTAATAATAGAAATGATGTATTCTAGCATATACATAACATATATAATCATTTAGCATAATAAAAACAAGATTTCATTACATTGATTTCTTCACCTCATTTCAAAACCATAACATTTCAAATTCATGAAAAAGATGAACAAACCTAGTTTCATGCCACTACCCTTGTATTAATCATTATACAAACCCATAAAAATAGAGAAATATCACCCTTACCTTAGGTTCTTCTATTTTAGGGATGTCTCTTCTTCCTTTCTCCCATTCTCTTTTCTTATATCTTCTTTTTCCTCTTTCCTTCTCTTTTCTTACTATCTTTCTATTTTTCCTTGTTTTGTGAAACCTTACCAACTTTTATTTCATTAACGGGCTTACCAATTAGCACCTCCATTGTTTCTTATACTAACTCAACTTAAGCCCAATTAACTTATTTTCTCATTTACACACTTACTAATAAAAAACACAAATATCACAATTATATCACAAAACAGATATTTAATCAATTTTCATACCACATAATAATTAATAAACCAAATATATAATCAAATAATTAATAAAATAATTACTACTAATAAAATAGGATGTTACAACTTCCTCCCTCATAAGCCTCATTTATTCTTGAGCTTGCAAAGCATATGTAAATTGTGACAAAGAAATGTTTGACAAATCTTTGGAAATTTCCAAAGAAGAAATGGTGGATTTAAACCTCACAGGAACACTCACAAGAATTTTTGGACTATCCTTGTATCAGAAAACTCAATTCCCAGCAACCTTACAGTGTTCACAATGCTTAGAAGTTTGTCAGAACACTCCTTGATTGTTTCTGACTCCTTCATCCGCTGCATCTCAAATTCTTTGATCAAATTCAACACTTGCATCCCTTTGACTTTCTCATTTCCTCCATACCACTGCTTGAGAAAATCCTAAATTTCTTTGGCTGACTTCAGAGTCATAATTCTTGTAAAGATTTCTTCATAAACACATGGAAAAAAAGTAAGACTTTGCCTTCAATTTTTGCTTCTTTTTGTCTTTATGATTTATGATTTCTGATTTGTGCAAGCGTTGGAGATTCTGGTAATGGATCAATCACATAATCCTCCTCAATAGCCTCCCAAAGATCATTAGCATCAAGATAAATCTCCATTCTAGTTTCCCATAAGTGATAATTTTCACCCTAAAAAATTTGCACTTTTATGGCTGAATTATCATATTGCATTTTCAACTCTCAGAGTAGGTGTTCGAGTGTTTAGTGGTTGGTACTCTTAACCACAAAGGTCCCTTAAAAAAAGCTTTGATATGAATTGTTGGAATTGAGAAACAATTTTGGACAACATATGAAATCGAAAAATGAAAAAATACAAAAAATTCTTAAACAAAAATTAATAAAATAAAACTACCCATAAATTTGTAACATTTGATATAAATTTGTAACATTCTGCTACTATCCATAATTCCTATAATTAATTCTATAATAGTCATAACCATTGGAATCCTACGATCAATTTTAATAATAGATACTCATACATATTTTTAACACAAACAAAACAAATCGCATGTAGTAAGTAGATGAGTAACCAACTCTAACGACCCTCTACAAAATAGAAAACAAATAGACTTCGTCTCCGCAACACCCCTCCACTTCGGTTCTTTTCTTTTAGCTTAGTAGAGAGAAAATAAATGTAAAATTGAAATGTTTGTGAAAAAGAGGGGAGTGATTAAAATAATAAGACACCTATCCCCACACTTCAACTCTATAGTTAGTTTACCCTATGGTTTTAACAACCGTAATTAAAATCGTCTATCTATATATAGCAATTTTCACGTAGAATTGAAGACTGGGAAACTTTAACTCTTTAAATATCAATTAATCATATCTCTTACCTCCCTTGTCAAAATTGTTAATTTATGATAAGATTAACTTTTGAAGTACTGTTTGTCAACCACAAAGATTTATTGCAAATGCTCAACTCACCAAAATGGTTTAAAATATCATGTTCTCTATGGAAAAAAATTTCTTCAAATCTAATCAAAACTACATTAAAATATTATTTAAAATGATAAGGCAACCAAAGTTTAGAAATAATAAACTTAAATAAGCAAGGTTTACAAAATTACAAAAACTAAGAAGAAAAAACAACATTCAATTCCAAACATTTAACAAAAGTATGATGCTATTGAAATCTCCATGGAAACCTGCTCCATTGTTGGACGAGATCGTGGACTTTGATCCAAGCAAGAAATTAATGTCTTCGTAATGGATAATATCTGCTTAGTTTTAGTATTCATTGAACGAGGGAGACGTTGGTCCAACATATCCATGAATGACATAGTATCCAGTGTTGGTCCCGCCATAGTGTTCCACTGTATACTATTAGATATAATGTCTCCAGGGTGTTTTCCATGAAGTATTTCCAATGCCAATACTCCAAAACTATACACATCACATTTCTCATTCACTTCCATTGTGTATGCAAGTTCTGTGCAAAATCAAAATAGAGAGAGAATAATGATTAGCAAACACAAATTATCAAGCTTATTATATCATAATTTGTCAATAATTGAAATGAAATTAACCTGGAGCAGAATATCCTAATGTGCCTGCAAAAGAGGTCCAGTTGGCTGAATTAGGATTAAGAAGTTTAGCTGTTCCAAAATCTGAGACACGAGCCACATATTCTAAATCCATAAGTATATTCTTGCTTGATATATCTCGGTGAACAATCGGAGGGAAGCAATCAAGGTGCATATAGCATAAAGCATTTGCTACATCTTTAATGACATTCACCCTCTTATTCCAATCAAATTCAATTGCTTGTTCATCATCTTTCAAAATCTTTTCCAAACTACCTTTCTCCATGAACTCGTAGACCAAAAGTGACACGCGTGAATGTGAACAAAATCCATATAGCTTCACAATGTTACGATGTCGAATTTCTGTCAGAGCTTGAATCTCACTTGTGAAACATCTTATATTAGAATTTTCTCCATTTGTTGCTAAATGAATTTTCTTAACAGCAACAATTTGACCTGTGTGCAACTCAGCTTTGTAGACACTTCCATGTGTTCCTACTCCAATGAGATATTTGTCATCAAACTCTTCTGTTGCTTCAATGATGTTCTCATACACCATTTTCCCATCAAAACTCCATATTGTGAATGCATTATTTGGAGCAACAATAATTCCACCATCCTGATTGTCTCTTGTGGTTCGCGTTCGGCATAAATGCTTTGAGAGTTTGAAACAAACAAATGCTAGCATTAGAATTCCTGGTGCTAGAGGTAAAACTATCAATAAGATCAGATTGTTAGTCTTATGATTATGAGATCCACTGCACGACTTCAACCCTAAAACTTTACCGCACAAGTCTGAATTATTTCTCAACACTTCAATTGTTGCATTATTGAATACTCGCATATCTGGAAGTGGACCTTTCAATTGGTTGTATGATATATCAACAAATGACAAACTAATCATCTGATCAATGGAAGAAGGGATAAATCCGGAAAGGTTGTTATGCGAAATATTCAATGTTTCCAAGTGTGTCAGTTTTCCAAGCATTTGTGGTATGGTTCCATCCAAAATATTTCCACTCAGATCAAGACTTTCAAGGGCATGAAATTTACCAAACTCATCAGGAATATTTCCTCTAAGTTTGTTATGGCTCAAATTTAGGTCAAATAATCTGGACGAAGTGACAAGCTGTTTTGGGATGAAACCGCTTAGATTATTTGCTGCAACATCTAAGATTTCAAGTTCCTTTAGGGATGCTACTTTTACATTACCAGACAGACGATTGTTGTTTAAAATGAGTCTGCCCAACTTTGTCAAGTTTCCTAACTCCTTTGGAATTTCTCCTGTAAGATGGTTTGATGATAAGTCAATTGAATATAAGTTGGATGCTTCTTCGAGTTCAGGTGGTATAGAGCCTGATATATGATTTCGGGAAATGTGAAGATGTGTCAAGTTATGAAACTTTCCCAAGTTAGATGAAAGGTGGCCATAAAAATTATTGTTATCCAATCCCATGAACTTCAGATTTGGGTTTACACCAAAATAATTAGTTATGTTTTCCTCAAAATGGTTATTTTCAAGCCTAAGTCTAATAAGGCTTGAACAATTCTTCAAACTCCTTAGAACTCGCCCTATGAAATGGTTATTGTAAGCACCAATATATTTCAGGTTTGCACCAACGCAAATGTTCTGAGGAAACTGACCTGTAAAATTATTATCAAATACACTGAATGTTTCCAAATTACCAAGTATATTCAATTCCATAGGAATTGTTCCACTGAGATGGTTTCCCGGAAAGCCGAGATATCGTAAATGGCTTAAGTTTCCAATTGCAGCTGGAATTTTACCACACAGATTATTATTTGACAAATCTATGTCTACAATAGATCTCATCATTCCAATTTCTTTAGGAATAGAACCAGAAAGATTATTGTCATTAAGAAGTAGATTGGTTATGTTCTCCAGTTTTCCAATTTCTCGAGGAATTGATCCAGAAAGATAATTTCCAGAAAGAAATAATTTTTTCATGTGCAATAACTTGCCAATTTCGCTAGGTATAGATCCAGAAAGATAATTGTTCAGAAGATATATTTTCTTTATCTCTAATAATTTTCCAATTGTGGGTGGGATAATTCCATACAACAAGTTGTCACGAAGATCAAAAGTGACAATATTTGGAAAGGACGAGAAGTTAAAACTTTCAAACGTACCTTTCAGTCTCATATTTGTGAGATTTACTGTCGAGACAGACATGGAATCTTCATTGCAGGAAACTCCAAGCCAGTTGCATGAATTATTGCCACTCCATGAAGACAATGTAGTTTGGCTTTGGCTGTCAAGACTTTCTTTCCACTTCAACAAAGCACTTGCTTCTCTGCTTTGTAAAGATGGTGAAAGTGTCATGGAAGAAGAGTCAGTTATGAGTGCACAAAAGTACACTGAAAACAAGAGGCAAAAGTGTACACACTTGATGAACTTAAGCATTTGAAATATGGATTTTTTGGTGTCAAGTTTTTAAATATAATGGTTAGTTCTCTGCTAATTTGTTGTTTGCGTAGTGTTTCTTGGTTTGGAACAGTAGCTTCATGTTATGAGTTCTACGTAAAGTCCCATATTTTATATGGTCCTCCTATTAATCATGCGGAAGCTTTCGGTCTTTTTTGGGAAATGGAAGCTCTTTTTAAAATAAAGGTTTTTGGTTGGAGGCTATTTCACAATAAACTTCCTATGAAGGACCTCTTGGTGTTTAGAGGTATGTCTTTTCCCTTGAACAATTAAAATGTATTTTTTGTGGTAATAGTATGGAGACAAGGGATTATTTCTTTTTTGGTTCTTTGGTGGTGAAAAATATTTGGAGTGAGATAGCTTTTTGGGTAGGTAAAGGGGTTTTTTTGAAGAAGAGTATTTATCAAATTTTATGCATTGACACTTTTTCTTTCATAGTAAATTGGTGTTGGATAGAAAGTTGGACATAGTTTGGTTTGCTACAACTTGGTGCTTATGGTTGGTTAGGAATGGTGTTTGTTTTCGTAAAGAGGCATGGAGTGTCAACAACACTGCTTGGAATATTAAGATGTTGGCTTGAAGAGGGTCGTTTTGCGGACAAATTACTCATCCCAATTATTTTTTTTACGAGTTTTGTAAGGAACCTTTGTACTATCTTTTGTAATGTAATTGGTTTGTAATTTTTCCTTGACGGAGTATTCCCGTTTTCTCTTTTATAATCGGGCTGGAGAACCCTTAATTCTCTCTACTAATTATCTTGATTTCTAAAAAAAAATATATTTATAGCTACAAATTATATTGATAGTCGATACTTTTACTAAAGGGCTCATCATTAAACTGGAATATTATGCAAGTAAAAATTTAATGATATGGTTATTTGCTGAATAAAAATTCAACATATAGCTGAATTACATAGAAAAATCTGTAGCAAATTTCAAAGTTAGAAAACTTTTTAAAGGTCAAAGTACAGAAATACTTGCACGCAATTCTATAATGATGTGTTTCCCTTAATAGCTCTTCGTGTGACGTACACAATAAAGGTTTGTTAGTCATTCTCCATGAAATAGAGATTAACTTAAAATTTTAAGAAAATTTCCCTTAATAGCTCTTCGTGTGACGTACACAATAAAGGTTTGTTAGTCATTCTCCATGAAATAGAGATTAACTTAAAATTTTAAGAAAAATTAGATTTTAACCCGCAGATTAAAGTAGAGCAATTAAAATGGATTACATTATATATATATATATATATATATATATATATATATATATATATATATATATATATATATATATATATATATATATATATATATATATATATATATATATATACTAGTAGTTGTATCCGTGCGATGCACGAAAACTATTTTCTATAAAAAAAATATAAAATTAAATATATAAAATAATAAATTACATGTTTAAAAACTTTAGATAAAATATGTGTGATAAAAATATAGTAGTATAGTAAAAACTGGTTGTTGTGTGCATTTTTTAAGTGGAGTTGTTCTCCATGTTTATACAAGACCGATCTAATATAAAATGAAAGATAAATTTTAAAATAAAATTTTTAATGTAATAAATTTTATATTTATATTTAAGGTATATATTAAATAATATCTTATATATAAAGTGGAGAGAGTGGAGAAAAGTTTTAAAATGATGTTAGTTAATATATCATGATTTAAAAATAATAATAAAATTAAATTGTTATCATAATAATATTAGAGCTTAAAGTTAGTGCATTGACAGTGTAAAACTTTTTACACGGTCGGTGCATCAGAATCCTTAAAAAGAAATATTTTATATTTAATTTAAAGAAAAAGTCAAATTTTTATAAAATTTAACAGTTTGGATTTTACTGACAGTGTAAAACTGTTTTACACAGTCGGTGTATTTCCATTAAATTCATAATATTAATTAATAATAAATTAAATTCAATTAAGGAATGCAATTATTTAAAAAATAAATAAATAATTACATAGTAAAATAATATAAATTTGTTGGTCGTATTCTTTATAAAACAAATTTAAAGTAATTTTATAATCAATGTTTATGAAAAATAAAGTAGGTATATTCATCATAAATAAAAAAGAAGAAGAAGAAGAATTGCATAGAGTGTAAAAATAATTAAAATTTCATAGCAAATATTAAATAAAAAATAAAATATTCATGTGTATATTAAAAACTCATAATAGCGGCAAAAGAGGTAAAGTGCAATGAACTTCATAAATAAAATAATAGAAAGACAACATAGAGTTTAGAATTAGATGAACAACTACCTAAAAAATTTACAATTGATAATGCATTTACAAAGGAACAAAATGGTAAATCTGTCAAATATCTAACCTAATAAGTATTTTTCCCAAACACATTTAGATTTTTTGAATAACAAACGTTCTCATATTTGAATTGATTGAAAATAAATTAAAAAATACACGATTTTAACTTAATTTAATGATCAAACATAAAACTGGACAAAGTTCTTCGTTGTTTGGTCAGTTCAAAATATATGGTTTTTCTTTTCAAAAAGTTTGAGGTTTAGATGTTGAATTTTTCTTTAGCCACCTCCCTATGTGGGTCACTCCAGCGAAATTCCAAAATTATTCTTGTTTTGGAGATGCATTTCCGAAGTTTTTTTTTTTTTTTTTGAATTCGGAAATGAATCTCCGGAACACCAAAAAATTCAAAAAATTCAAAAAATTTACAAGTGCCTTTTCTTATCTTAATTATTCACCATTACAGGACAAAAATGAGTTGTAATCAACCTGATTTGAAATTTCTAAGTGCCTTTTCTTTCTCCCCCACCACTCTCAGACGGTTACCTTCTAAGAAATGTGGTAACACTTTCCTACTTAAAAGCCTGCTCTCTCACCCATTTTTCCTCCATATGTTGCAGCTCTGGTTGTTCGTCCACTTGTTGCAGCGTCGTTTGTTCCATCTGTTGCAACGCCGGTTATTACTCCATATGTTGTTGCGCCGGTTGCTTCCTTGAGTTCGGCTCCGATTTCCATCGAGAGCCTGACTGCCGAAGTTAAACAGAAGGCTACTCTAGAGTCGGCTCCGTCGTCTCAGAAGGCGGTTAGGTTCCCTAACCGACCTGGTTACGGTCAATTGGGAAGGAAAATTCAAGTTCGTGCTAATCATTTTCAGTTGCGAGTGGCTGATAAGGATCTACACCACTATGATGTAAGTATAGTTTGCTCATAAGTTTTTTGAACTTTAAGTGTATAGTTTTTGTTGTTGTTTATTATGTTGGTAAGTTACAATGTGGTATGGATTTCTAGAGGATCAGGACTTTCTAACCTGTTGCAACGTCTCCTCCATCGTCTTCCTACTTAAAAGCCTGCTCTCTCACCCATTTTTCTTCCAATCACAATGTCTAGCTTGTAACCGCTTTCATCATAATGTCTAGCCACGGTGGAGGAAACCATCCCGAAAATCGTCGGAGTCAACCATCTCCTGCACATGCTTAACAATCATTCGTCAATGCTGCAGGATCAGGCCGTGGTGGTGGTGGTGGCCGTGGCTCTCGCGGTGGACGTACCGCCGGTTCTTCTTCCTCCGGACATTCACCTCCTCCGTCATATATACGAGAATCAATCGGGTTAAACTTGACTAAAGCACGCTTCATATATATGAATATACTAGTACTCATTAACTGTACTCATACAGTATCCTACAAGATATTTTACAAACATGTTTAAATGATAACAACTATGTTACCAAAAGGGCAACAATTTCTACACGTCTTGGTAAAAACAGTAAAAGTAAAGAAAGTGTAATTACCGGGAATATGAAAAGGAGGAGGTAGGTGAACAAGGGTTGGGTTTGGTTCAGTGATGTGAAGAAAGTGAATCGATGTAAAAACAGTAAAAGTAAAGAAAGTGTAATTATTGTGTTTAACAATATGTAACTTTAATCTTATGTAATGTGATCGATGTAATTTTCATCCGATTAAATAAAGCGAATCGTTCTTGTTTGTTATTTTTCTTCTGTCCAGACATTATTTCGGAAGTACATTTCCGAATTCCTCCAAGGGGGGTGAATTCGGAGATGAACATCCGAATACACCAAACTTCTGAAAAATAACTTTATTTCGGAGATACATCTCCGAAATCAATATTTTATATTAAAAAAACACCTTTTCGGAGATACATTTCCGAAAACACATTTTTTTTCAAAAAAAGTACGTTTTCGGAAATGAACTTTCGAAACTAGGGGTATTTTGGTAAATTCACCGGAGGTGGCCAAGAAGGTTAGGAGGTGGGTGAAGAAATTTCCTAGATGTTTAGTCTCCATTTGCACCTTTACAAACCTAACATCTACTCTGCACATAGGTGAAAGTTTGAGATTATAAGTTGTAACTTACATTTAGTTTGCATATAACTAATTTTTAATGATGACAAATATGCAATCAATACATGAGGAAATCCTTGACATAGGAAAAAAGGCCATGTAATTCTGATAGATCCAACCCTTTGAAAAAATTTCTTCACTTATGAAGCACAGATAAATATAGAACTAAGATTTCATTAAAAGTTTTCATACCCGAAGACCACATAGCCTTAGTCAATTTAACATAAGCTTACTATTGTCTTATAGATATAAAAGTTCAACTTATATAGTCAAATATCAAATTGCATAAAGCACACACTACATATATAATCTTTGTTATATGTACACATAATCCTAACTTACCTTAATTACATAACCCCGGAGTCGTTTCATAACAAAGTTCCGAGCTTCAACCTGTAGTTAAAAATATCATTTGATTTGTGAGTCTAAAATTATCAAGTCACCAAGTTCATATCAACGAAAAAAGAATCATTTTTGCATTACATTATGATTATGCCACTGGTTATAAGTCACCGTATTGCCAACTGAAAAACCTATATGTACATATATTAATATATGGTAATATGAATGAATTTTATTAACCTTCTTACACTCTTGACGTATCTTTTTTTCTTTTATTATGCTTCAAGTCCATCAAGAATTCATAAAAAATGGCAGAATGAAGTTACCAAGGTAAATAAAACTGTAAGGAAAATCTTTTTGAATGAACTTAAGCCATTCATTTTGAGAAGGGAAACTGACATAAAACGATGAAAGTTGAAACATAACAGTAAGATCCTTGATTGCATATAGAATAAAATTAAAAAAAAAAACATGATCTTTAACAGAAGTATCATGAAGCAAAATCCTTGGACGAGTAACAGGAGTAAAGGGAACACATGATTGTAACTTAAGGTAATAAGATGAACCATAATTATAATAAGCAATAGCCCAATAAAGATAAAAAATGAATTCACCATTGGAATGAGTTTTAAGATAGCGAGAAACAACAACGGGGATTTGATTGGATTGATCTTTACCTATAATCTACTGAATTTTAGGGCCAGCACCGTCCGAGGTGGAAGAATTAGATCTTGAAGGTTGATCGTGTTAGCACCATCCGAGGTGGCAGAATTAGATCTTTGAGATGATCGTGTCTATGCCGTTCATGGTGATAGAATTAGATCTTGGAGGTTTCATGATTATCTCTGAACTATCTCCGGAGAATACCCGAAACTAAGTATAAGAACTAAATCTCTGTCTTGATTATCTCTGAACTATCACTTGAAGATATCCAAAATTAAGTATCAGAACTAAATCCCCGTCTTGATTATCTCTGAACTATCTTTCGAAGATGTCCAAAATTAAGTATCAAAATTAAATCTCGGTCTTGATTATCTTTGAACTATCTTTGGAAGATATCCAAAATTAAGTATCAGAACTAAATCTCTGTCTTGATTATCTCTGAACTATCTCTAGAAGATATCCAAAATTAAGCATCAAAACTAAATCTTTGTCTTGAATGAGTGTCAGAATTAAATCATTGACTTGATTATCTTTGCCTTATATCTAGGAGATAATGTTCACTTGATTTGTAGAAATATACTGAAAAAGCAACATTAGTTTTATGCAATGTCGTGATGCCTGTATTGTAATGTTTTTTTTAAATGAATGAGAGTGTTATGCATATTCCATGAGGTACATGATGTATGAAAGAAAAATATCGTTAATGATGATATCAAATGGTAGTAGCGTCTGGGGGAAAAATAAATCCCTGACTTTTGCACAGAATACGGAGTACAAGTCTTCCCATTCTAGTAGGAACTCTCGCTTCATGCTCGAGAATATTTAGTTGGAGATCTTTGACTTTTGCTTGGGGATGGAAGTGATTTGAAAGATTCATCTTGACGTACCCTAGCCGGAGATAAAAGAGATGGATAGAATCTCTGATGTTCAATCTGACCAAGCTCGACTGTGAGTGCCAACCTTTATGGAGATGGAGAATTTGAATAGACCGTGTTGGAGGAGAGATTATTCGGAGATAGCTTCTTGAGAAATAACATGTGGGGATATGATCTTGTGAAACTGGCTCTATTAGAAGACATGGATGCCTTGAACGTTGCCCCCTAATGGTTATAGTAACCGCCATTCCTGGACTTGTATTGATTGGGACACACCAATGAGTATTGGTCGAAGTGTTAAACAGGCCTCGCATAGCCTTGCCTCAGCTAGTAGAGAATTTGAAGATATTCGCCTTGTGAGGACCTTATGAGGTCTTTACTATGGGTGACATGCCCCTAGTACGCCTAAACTTATGATGATGCCCCTGGTTGATTGGGAGGTAGCTTTAGACACATTTGGATGCATGCCCCTGCTTGTTTAACGTTCTTTAGAGATTCTTTGAATCTTGACCTGATTGCCCTAGATTAATTGGACAAAGCATGTCACGCCCATTGTATTCATTGACTTCTAATCAACTTAATCAGGTGTAAGAGATATTGCTGCTAAAGTGGTTTCATCTGTCGAGTTGGCTTTTAGTCATTAGTCGTACGCTGTGTAGATTTTTCCTGATGCTAACATTTGAAATTATGTAGCAGAATATTTTTAATAATGAATTCATGAGATGCAATGCATATGTCTGTCCTGATTTTTGAAAAACATTAAAACAAAAGATGTAAAAGCGTGATATTTGTAGGAACGTGATATCAACTCAGCACTTATGGTAGACCTTAAAGAGTCAGGATACCTTTTTGGTGACAGTATGCTTTCGAACTAACCATGCTTCAGTTAGGAATTTCAAGGGTTGTAACGTGGCTTGGTTCACGATTTAAGAAAGAAAGGATAATGGCTCAAAGTTTTATTTGTACCCATCCCAATCTTCGCGATGTTCTTCGATCTTAGGCTCAGTTAACTCTACGTTTAAGTCCTAGCGGAGCTTGAAGTCGTAACACTGTCATTTGATGATGGTTAAGGTACCGGAAGTTTATTTAGTGGCAGTCATCCTTTTTGTAATATTTTCTTCTGTCGAGTATTTGTAGCAACCACTTTTTTTTTTACTTTGTTATCCCTAACTTTTTCCTGAACTGTTTATTTTGAGATTGCAGTCAGGGATATTTTGAATTTTGGTAAGTCTCCTTCATAGGTTTTGACTTAACAATTTTTTTCTATTTGATGGTGTCGCTACCGCGAAAATTAACAGAGTCGCCACTAACATATTTATCCTGAAAAGGAAGGGAATGCCAGCAAACCACAAAACAAAACAACGGTCTCACG
This sequence comes from Vicia villosa, assembly GCF_029867415.1. Classification (NCBI taxonomy): domain Eukaryota; kingdom Viridiplantae; phylum Streptophyta; class Magnoliopsida; order Fabales; family Fabaceae; genus Vicia; species Vicia villosa. The sequence continues at coordinate 53,929,661 of NC_081185.1, forward strand.
ACCAGAGAAAAAGGGTAAGGAAGTCGGTTACGCAAGGGGAAGGTATTAGCACCCCACGCGCCAATCGTACTCGATGGTATCCACGCTTGTGTCTAAGACTATGGGTGTGCAAGCAAACTGCGTTAATCTGGACTAACATTATTGCAAAATGTAGGGAAAAGAAAGAGTTATACTCGCTCGGGCCCTACCCCGCTGCCTACGTATCCGTTTTGTAGAATCAGAGGTACCGTAGATCGGCTAACTAATTTCTGTTTGTTTTGTGTTTTTTAGGTGAACGAGTTACATTCACACTCCGCTGCTCGACCTTTGGAAAGTTACGCTTGGGAATGGAGCGGAAATAACAAGTTCTTAAGAAAAGAAAATCAAAGAGTGTGGTTTGTGTTTTAAAGAATGCATGAGGAAGACCTAAGCTAAGGGGGAAAACTTGCTACCTAATGTCAGCATACAAAGGGTACCAGCCTAAACTAAACTATCAACCTACGGGGAGAAGCGAAAGCAAACAAATAGCATCACACAAACGAGCTCCGCTCGTAAAGCAAACAAACAAACGGCACTGGCCGAATGGTAGAAAGACGCTCCCGCCATAGCCAAGGGGAGAAACTCACCCAAGTCAACCAAGAATTAGACCTCGCGAAAATGATCGGGCCATAGACAAGAGGAGCGGGTCCCTCTCAGCAACCAAGCCATCACGGATCGTAAAGGAAAACGGTGCGTGCGTACACCGAGCATCAACGTCGAGCGAGGCGAGCTATAGGAAAGGCGGGGGTCCGGCTACATGAACCTTTTTCCTGACATACTCGATAACAAGATCTTGTGCAGGTTCAGAAGCGAGCAACACGTAGCGTGCGCATGCTGAACAGACTCGATGAGACTGGGCGGGGGTTGATTTCTAACACTTCCTGCATGCCTTCCATGAGGACTTAACGGAGTGCCATATAGGACTTATTACACCGTGACTCCCTGCCGCAAAGCACAAATGTAAACACACCAACAAAAACAGAGCCTCTTTCGAGGGCTTGGCCAGATGCATGTCTAGGTCCTACTTTTCATGTTAAAGGATGATGCGAGAAAGCGATAAAGTGCGAGAAAAATAAAATGAAACGGGATCAATACCAAACGGATGATGATCCGTAAACTATAGCGACGAAAAGAGAAGAAACTAGGAATCCCGTGAGCGAGCGGATGAAGATCCAAACCGAAGTGCGAACACGAACACGATACGAACGCGAACACAACACGAACGCGAGACGAACGCGAGAGAAAAATCCAAGGGGAGAAGAGAAAGAGGCGCGCGAGATCTAGTGAGGAGAGGGGAAGAAATTCGAACTCCGAATGATGATCCGTAAACTATAGCGACGAAAAGAGAAGAAACTAGGAATCCCGCGAGCGAGCGGATGAAGATCCAAACCGAAGTGCGAACACGAACACGATACGAATGGAACACAACACGAACGCGACACGAACGCGAGAGCAAAATCCAAGGGGAGAAGAGAGAGAGAGGCGCGTGAGATCTAGTGAGGAGAGGGGAAGAAATTCGAACTCCGAATCTTGATTCTTCAATCCATGTTCTTGATCTTGATGAAAATTGATGAGTTTTGATGAAAGTTTTATGTAATTTGTGGTTTTGATTCAAGAGAATTGAGAGAGAATTGAGAGAAAGTGTTTATGAATTTTTGGGTGAAGTCAAGTTATGAGAGAATATGAAGAAAAATGACTTATATAGTGAAGGTAGTGAAATGTCCAAAACGCCCTTAATTGTGTCTTTTTTTGCTCGTTTTCGAGGAAACGCGAACCAGTGCGAATTTTGCGAGCCGGACCGACGTCAACTCGAAGATGACTAAAATTGTAGATCATAGCCGCAAGAATCGTCTCAATCGGATAAGCGACGAAGAAATTACGCGCGCTTGAATGACGAGAAACGTCGATCCACCTGGCGCGACTGTGCAGAATTTTGTGCGTACCGCTCAAAGAACTCGATAAAACTCCATCTTTGGCTCAAAATCTGAACATGTACGTGTGCCGAAGAATCAAAGCTAACGAAATTTCTGAGAAAATGCTGCCGGATGGGCTTCATACGATAAAAATCGAAGAAGTTACGATTTTTTAAACTCGGCGCGACATACTCGAAAGCATACTTTTTACCGAAAGAACGTGACGATCCTTAAAATGCTGGGAGTTTTCGGTGCATAATCAGCCGACGGTCCGAACATATGAACTCTTGGTAATGATGGCACGGAGCTCCAGTTAAATTTTCGAGCGAATCCGACTAGCGGATTAGGAGATATGAATTTTCCGAGATCCAAAACCCTACATTCAGCACTCTTTTCTTTATAAAAATCCAAGTAATTTGCCAATTTTGACCACCTTCCTCAAAGAACTGGCTTCCGAGCCGAACACGAAAATTGTAAATATCGTCGAAACGGTATGGACCATGCGGGAATTCAGCTTATATCATTTTCCAAACAGCACTTATGAATTTTCTCGCTATTACACTATTTAAACCATTTTTTCACGTCTCACTTTCTTAAAACCACAAGAACTCTTTATTATTTTTCTTCAATTTTGAACAACGAAATAAACGTTTTTAATAACTTATAACTCAAATAAAGAGGGCAAATTTTGGTGTGCAACAGCTGCCCCTATTCAAACTTCTTGAACTTGACGAGTGAGAAACGTATGTTTCGAACCGTTGAGGTGGAAGGAGATTGAATACCAGAATGAAATCGATAATTTGTGCTCTTGATCATCAGAAGATTCCATCTTTGTTAAAATAAGTAATGTACCTCCCGCAAGCAAGGAGAAAAAACTTCAGTTGACCTGGATAATTAAGTAGCTCCAACTAGCGATAAGAAGGAACAGATAACCCCACAGGCAGGGGAAAAGACTTCAATTGATCTGGGCATCAAGAGAAGTAACATCTCGACTGATCTGGGCATCAGGCGTAGCAGATGTTTCCGAATAGGAATCGGGGACAGATGTCTAAGTCGATCTGGGGATCGAAATGAGATATTCCGGCTGATCTGGGCATCAACGGGCAGTAAGTATCTCTGGTCTGGGTACCAAGGCGACATCTCCATCTGATGCAATTAAATCATCAGGCAGATATTCCAACTGATCTAGGTATCAGCGGCTTGCTCCTTCGTAAGTTCGACGAGATCCGGAGGCGGTTTCCTCAACTGAAAGTCTGGTTTATCAAGACAGGAACAATATCTCTTCCAAACTGTGTACGTTAGGAAAGGAAGTCTTTGAACTGATCTAGGCTCGATGATAGAAAATAAGTAGAACAATCATCTTCTGAATGACAAAGTCAATCAGGCAGATATCTCCATCTGATCTGGGCATCAGTGGCTTGCTCCTTAGGAAGATCGACGAGATCCGGAGGCGGTTCCCTCAGTGAAAGTCTGATTTATCAGGAATAGGAACGAATATCTCTTCCGAACTGTGTACGCCGGGAAAAGAAATGTCAGAAACGGGTAGACAAGTCTTCTTTTGAATGAAAATAAATCTTCAGGACGGATCGATAGAGATCCGGAGGCGGCTCCTTCAACTGAACTGAATATCAGGATAGGAACAAATATATTCCACCGATCTGGGGGCATCGGGAATAGGAATGTCTTCATCAGGTGAATTAACGATCCTCTTCTGATCTCAGTATCAGGATTACACCTATAATGATTAAGCGAATTGCTCTCTGAGAGGCATTAGAATATCTTGATAACTTTCCTGTAGAAAGAAACAAATATGATATGATTTATGCATGATGCATGTATGAATGTTTATGGGACAACGTTCCTGAGAAGGAAAATGCTGTACCCTTAGAGAATGCAATGCGAGTGATGCATGATTCGAACGCTGCTTAGGGAGACAACGGAGGAGCACTGAATTGCTGAAGAAGTCCTGGAGAGAGCACGAAACTCTGCGGGGAGGACAAGAGGCGTGACTAGAAGTCACAAACTGCGAGCTGGCAAAGATGGATCAGAAATCTACTAGAGACGATCAAATCTAGACGCGAGCTCTGATTGGGGAATAAATCATGCTTAGGGATATAAACATCCCCATTAACCGCTTGGGGAACACCCTGGCAACTTCACAGGAGAAGCAAATTCTCGACACACTGGGGATGAGGAGACATAGCAAGTTATAGAGAGAACCCCAATGGGGAGTAACCTGACTTGTTTGCATAGGATGCTTTCCGCCGGGGAAATCCTTGAAGAACACAGATTCTGCGGAGGATGCATATGAATCTCTGCTGAGGAAAAGCTCAGTGGGAAAGATGAATACTTCTGCATAGCGATCCGCTGAGGATAATAAGAAATCCGCTGGGGATAAGGAATTCAGCACAAGAAAATTTTGTCAAGATAAATCCACTGGGGAATAAGATGACTCTCTTGGGGGAAACAGGTCCATCTATTGGAGAGAGAAGCGCTCTACTGGGGAAAGAGAGGCATTCGGGCAAGGAAACTCATTAGGAGCTTGTTGGGGAATCAGACACCATTCAATCATGATTCAATTGGGGAGAAGCTATTCCACCGGGGAATAAGGCTTTTGGAGTATGGAGAATGTATTGAGATGTGCTTTGCTGAGGATATGAGAATCTTAGAACAAAGAAAACCTCATCTAGATGTACTCAGCTGGGGAATGAGAATCTCTCATTTGGCTAGATCCGCCACTGTGCTGATACGATGCACTTGCAAGGACATACCTGCGAGATAAACAAATAAAAATGCCCCAGCATATAGCATGGCATTTTCCATCCTAATCAAACAAAACTTCGAAGTAAATTCAAAGGTTTTATCATTTCTAATCATATGTTGTAAAAGCAATGCAGTTTTCATATGCAAATTTTAACACAAACTCAGGACGTTTTATGCAAACAAAACAGTAAAAGAAAACATCTTTTTAAGATGACCATATCCTCATTAATTGAAAACAGAATGCTCGTAAAGGAGCGAACACATTTTAGAAGTAGAAGTAGCTCCTAGTAAGAGGTAACTACACATTTCTTTGAATATAAGAGAAATGGCAATGTGAAACGGATATCCATTGGTTTCGATCCCGCTATCACTTTTATAACCTCGACGCTCTCATCTCCTTGCTTTGGAAGACCGTACTCATTAGGATTGATCACTGCCCGATTTAACCACCGATTGATGTTACGTCATCGAACTTGTGGACCTGACGAGGATTTGTGGGTGCTTTAGGGATTTGAGTTGCTAGATGCACAAACTCAAGAACACGGAGTCTTGCTTATCCCTCGGTCGGGAGCCCTAAACACGACGATTGGAAATAGTAAATGCTTTAGGGATTTGAGTTGCCAGATTCATAAACTCAAGAACAACGGAGTCTTGCTTATCCCTCGGTCGGGAGCCCTAAGCATGTATGAAGAGTGATCGCTAATGTGGCACGCGAGATGTAGTCATTCGCTTTTGTCCCTTTTTTGCCTAAGCCGCCCTTTCGGGTTTTCAACTTAGCGGGTATATTTGTTTCTTTTTCATTCTTTTGCCTAATTCATTTTTCCTTCTTTTTTTTTCTTTTTTTTATTTCTTTTTTCTTTTTATCAGGTCTATGCGAAGTATTTTTTGACTACATCTGCATTCACAGGGTGCGGAAAGTTCTCGCCATCCATTGTCGCGAGCATCATGGCACCGCCAGAGAACACTTTCTGCACAACAAAGGGGCCTTCATACGTCGGAGTCCACTTTCCTCGAGGATCACCTTGAGGAAAGATGATTCTTTTGAGTACCAGGTCACCTGGTTTGTAGCTTTGGGGTCGCACCCGCTTATTTTCTCATTTTCTTTTGGTACACCTGACCATGTCCAACAGCCGCTAAGCGCTTCTCATCAATGAGGTTCAACTGATCCATCCGATTCTGTACCCATTCTGACTCGTCAAGCTCGACGCCTTTCATAACCCTTAGGTAAGGAATCTCAACTTCAACAGGTAGTACCGCTTCCATACCATAAACAAGTGAGAAAGGAGTTGCCCCAGTCGATGTATGCATAAAGGTGCAATAACCCTGCAAAGCAAAAGGTGGCATCTCGTGCCAATCTCGGTAGGTCACTACCATCTTCTGCACAATCTTCTTAATGTTCTTATTGGTCGCTTCAACAACGCCATTCATCTTTGGACGGTACGGAGAAGAATTGTGATGTTTGATCTTGAAGGACTCACAAAGCTCCTTCATCATCTTGTTATTGATATTCGATCCATTATCAGTAATGATCTTCTCGGGAATTCCATAAGGACAAATTATGTTATGCTTGATAAAGCGAGTAATCACTTGCTTGGTGACATTCGCATTAGATGCGGCTTCAACCCACTTGGTGAAGTAATCAATGGCAATCAAAATGAAGCGATGTCCATTGGAAGCAGTAGGCTTAATCTCTCCAATCATGTCAATGCTCCACATTGCAAAAGGCCACGGAGAAGTCAAGACATTCAAAGACACAGGCGGCACGTGCACTTTGTCAGCATAGATCTAGCACTTGTGACAAATTCTGACATGGTTATGACAATCAGTTTCCATAGTGGACCAATAGTAACCAGCCCTCGGGATCTTCTTAGCCATCGTATGCCCACTAGAATGGGTACCAAACTCGCCTTCGTGCATTTCCTCTATGATTTTCGAAGCTTCTTCCTTCACAACACATCGGAGCAACACACCGTCATGATGCCTCTTGTACAATACCCCACCGTTGAGGTAGAACTTAGCTACGAACCTTCTCAGAAACTTCTTATCAGTCACCGACGCTTCGGGAGGATATTCTTGAGTTTCGAGGAACTTTTTGATATCATGATACCAAGGATTACCATCCAATTCGACATCAACCTCAAAGAAAAATGCTGGTTTGTCCAACCTGTTGATGGTGATGTTAGGCGCTTCATTGGCCCATTTCACTTCGAACATGGAAGCCAAAGTAGCGAGAGCATCAGCAAGATTGTTCTCTTCTCTAGAAATATGCTCGAATGTGATCTCCTCAAAATATAGAATGAGTCTCATCACATGCTCCTTGTACGGAATCAGATTCTGATGGCGAGTTTCCCAATCTCCATTGATCTGGCTAATGACAAGATTGGAATCCCCATAAACTTTCAAGTACTTGATTCGCAAATCGATCGCAGCTTCAATACCATAGATGCAAGCTTCATATTCAGCCATGTTATTAGTGCAATCAAAACAAATTCTGGCTGTAAATGGAATATGAAAACCTGATGGAGAAGTGATTACCGCTCCAACACCATTTTCGAGTGCATTAGAGGCACCATCGAACACGAGCATCCATCGCGATCCTGGTTCGTGTCCTTCCTCTGGTCCAGGAATGTTACAATCTCTGATGTATAGGACATCCTCATCGGGGAATTCAAACTTCATCGGTTCATAATCTTCGATAGGCTGGTGCGCAAGATAATCCGCCAGCACACTACCTTTAATGGCTTTTTGGGTAGTATACTGGATATCATATTCAGTCAAAATCATTTGCCACCTGGCTACTCTTCCGGAAAGAGCGGGCTTCTCGAAGACGTATTTGATAGGATCCATCTTGGAAATCAATAAGGTGGTGTGAACCAACTTATACTGCCTCAGCCGGCGAGCAGCCCACACCAAAGCACAACAAGTTTTCTCGAGTAGTGAATATCGGGATTCACAGTCGGTAAACTTTTTGCTAAGGTAGTATATTGCATGCTCTTTTCGGCCAGATTCGTCATGTTGACCCAGCACACATCCCATTGAATTTTCAAGAACTATGAGGTACATAATCAAAGGCCTTCCTGGAACTGGAGGCATTAGTATCGGAGGCTCCTGCAGATACTCTTTCACTTTTTCGAATGCTTTTTGACAATCATTATTCCACCTGACCGTCTGATCCTTTCTTAACAATTTGAATATTGGTTCATAAGTGGTTGTAAGATGAGAGATGAATCTAGCAATGTAATTCAATCTCCCTAAGAAACCACGAACCTCTTTTTCTGTTCTCGGCTCAGGCATCTCTTGTATAGCTTTTATTTTTGTAGGATCAACCTCGATACCTTTTCCGCTAACAACAAAGCCCAACAACTTTCTAGATCGCACTCCAAAAGTGCATTTGTTTGGATTCAACCTTAGTCTGAATTCCCGAAGCCTTTCAAACAACTTCTGCAAATGAACCAAGTGCTCTTCTTTAGTGTGAGATTTTGCAATCATGTCGTCGACATACACTTCAATCTCTTTATGAATCATGTCTTGAAAAAGAGTCACCATGGCGCGCTGATACGTTGCCCCTGCATTTTTCAACCCAAAAGGCATGACTTTATAGCAGAAAGTTCCCCACGGTATAGTAAACGTGGTTTTCTCCATGTCTTCTGGTGCCATCTTGATCTGATTGTAACCAGAGAAGCCATCCATGAAGGAAAACACCTTGAAAGGAGCAGTATTATCCACCAACACATCAATGTGGGGAAGAGGAAAATCATCTTTCGGACTCGCCCTATTCAGATCTCTGTAGTCCACACACATCCTGACCTTTCCGTCTTTCTTAGGTACAGGAACGATATTAGCAACCCACGGCGAGTAATTAACAATTTGCAGAAAGCCAACATCAAACTGTTTCTCAACCTCTTTCTTAATCTTCTCAGACATATCTGGGCGAGTTCTTCGAAGCTTCTGCTTGACAGGAGGACTATCTTCCTTGAGAGGTAGACAGTGTACCACAATATCTGTATCAAGACCTGGCATATCCTCGTAGGACCAAGCAAAGATGTCCGCATATTCTTTCAACATAGCAATAAGCCTCTGCTTCACACTATCCTCAAGCGCAGCCCCTATCTTAACTTCTCGGACCTATTCTTTAGTACCAACATTCACCATCTCAATTACCTCCTGATGCGGCTGAATCGCTTTCTCTTCCTGTTTTAATAATCTGGCCAACTCATCTGGGAGATCACAATCTTCATAAGCTTCCTCCTCGGCTTTGTAGATCGGATTGTCAAAATCATAATAAGCAATAGCGGAATTGTTACCAATGGAATCCGTGGTGGTGGAACATTTGCATGATTGATGTTTTTATTTTAGTTTTATTTTTATTAAGCTGTGTGCAAGTGTGTGCGAAAACATTTCCATTTAAAGGAAAAAGTTTAAAAAGAAAGACAAAGAGCAAAACATTTGAATGTAAAAACGTCCTTTTATTTCATGATTAACTTTGAAAATGCAAATTGCATGGCCCTACAAATGATTCACTACGCCTTAGGCAGAGCGTAAGAATTATGGCATGATAAGAAAAGTAAAAAACAAGAAATTTACTCCTGAGCTTGTGTGACTTGAATGACATCTTCAATTGTCCAGTTGCGAGGCATCTCCCCAGGAATACTTGAGCGAATCCAGCTATCAAAATCACAGTCACTATCCACCTCCTCGCCATTGGTAATGGCATTAACCTGACCGTCTTGAATGACACCCCCAGTCACAAACTTGATCGGGCTAAGGATATCAGGCTTGAGAGATGCATTATGCTTTCTAGGATTGAAACCAAGACCATTCTTGTCAAACTTGGGCCGCATGTCAATTACTTGCCCCCAGCCTTCCATCTTTCCAGTCTCAACAACAACCTGAGCGTCTTTCAAGGAAGACATAACCGTTTCTGGCTTCGTTATCTCATAAAGAGGAGTTCTCACAGCATTCACAGCCTCAAACGCTTGGAACGGCGTCTCGTGTATTTCACCCTCGATCTCCACGTATCGGAAAGAAGATAAGTGACTCACGATGTAATCTCCCTCACCATAATCCATCACCACTTTACCGTCAACTGGGTACTTCAACTTCTGATGAAGAGTGGATGTCACAGTGCCAGCCTTGTGAATCCAGGGTCGTCCCAACAGACAACAGTAAACAGGTTGAATATCCATAACATAAAAGGTTGTGGTGAAAATCTGAGGACCCACTTGGATTGGTAGATCTACCTCTCCGAACACAGACCTTCTTGAACCGTCAAACGCGCACACCACCAACTCACTAGGCCTCAACTCAACACCAGCAAAGTCAATTCTCATGAGAGCCGATTTGGGAAGTACGTTCAGGGAAGAACCAGTATCCACCAGAACACGGGACAAAGTCGTCCCCTTACACTCGATCGAAATATGCAAAGCCTTGTTATGGTACGTAAGCCTCATTCAAAATTCTTAAGAGAGCATCTCTATGACCTTCTGAACACATTAACTGTTGCATGATGGAAATCTTTGATTGGGTTTGACCCAGCTGCTCAACAACTTTGTAATCGGATTTCCTGATGATTCTCAACAATTCTTCCACATCCTTGGAAGATACAACATTATCAGGTGCCCCATTCTGAGTCGGAGAATTCTGGACATCTGTCACCACTTGTTTGCCTTTGGCCTTAGCCAGCGCATCTGCATTGTTTTGGACAAGCTGAGGGGAGAACGCCCTACCACTACGGGTGATCCTACCATTGTCGGCAAAACTATCAGTGTTTGAAACTGCGGCCTCCACAAACTTTTCTTTAGATGGCCCATCCTCCTTCTTCGTACCATAGTAATACACATCTGAACCATAATGCCAAGGAATGGCCTTCTCGCTCTCATATGGAACTGGCCCTGGCACGGTAATCATCAACGTCGCTGGTTGTTCCTCATATGGGATACTGGCGGTTATCTGAATAGGCACTTGAATACATATTGGAATAACAGGCTCATAAGGAATTGAAATCACAGCCACTTCGCCATTCTTATTTCTCGCACCTCTCAACCTTCGATAGAATTGAAGAGGACCCTCATCGATCAACTTTTGTACCATACCTTTCAAATCAGCACAACCCTCGGGTTGACTCTTGAAATTTTGACAATCGATACCGCAACCTGGGAAGATGCCACTATTAACCAGATATTGTTTCACAGACACAAGAGGAAAAGCCAAACAGCCCACATCAGATATAACACTTATCTCTTCACTCTCGATGACATTCACACCCGAACCTCTGTGAGTAGGCATCAGATTATTGACAATATTGGGTGCAGGAGTGAATTGAATAATCTTTTGATCCAACAAGTCTTGGACTTTGTTCTTCAACGCAATACACCTCTCTGTATCATGTCCAGTAGCACCTGCATGGAAAGCACATCGTGCATTCGCGTTGTAGTTCGGTGATTGCGTATCTGGAGCGTTTGGAGCATCTCTCAAAGTGATCTTCTCAATCTCGAGTAAATGTTGCAACACCTGAGCGTAAGTCATAGGAATCAGATCAATATTTCTATCCCTTCTCTGCCGATACTGGTTATTCTGATATTGGGGGCGCTGCCCCTGTTGTTATTGTTGTTGCTGTGGCACAGGAATAGTAACAGCATTGACTTGAGAATTGCCTCTTCCTTGGCCACTCCGCCCATGCACATCATTCGTATTTCCTTCTTTCTTTCTGGTATACCCCTCCGACTGTTTCTTTCCACCAGAGGAACTAGCGACACCACCCAATTGTATCTTTCCCATCTTCAAGCCCATCTCGACACGTTCGCCACATCTAACCATTTCGGCGAAACTTGTGGACGTACTACAAGCCAAATAATAATGTCCAGATAGAGTACTTGTGAACATATCAATCATCTCACGCTCAGTCATGGGAGGTTGAACTCTTGCTGCCAATTCACGCCATTTCTGAGTGTATGTTTTGAAAGAATCCTTGGACTCTTGCACTAGACCCTGCAACTGGGTTCAATTAGGCGCCATATCGACATTGTATTGATAGGGCTTAATGAAAGCCTCGAGAAGATATCTCCAAGAATGGATATGAGTGTGGTGTCGTTTTTTTTACCTCCCCGTTTCACTTGGGAGGACGGCACGCTAGACCCTTCACGCGAAATTTGGAAGGAGGATGCGCCCGGGGTGGGATGAATTTTGTTTCAGTTCTTCCTATGATATCACACGAACTTTTTAATTATCCTAAAGAGTAGGAGAGGGGAAAAAGATCTCAAATAAACCCTAGGAGTTTGCTAAGTGTGGGGATTCGCCTAGACTAGAAATTTTGGAGTCCGGGGGGTCGGTTATACATAGGGAAGAGTTTAAGCACCCTACATATCCGTAGTACTCTACGGGAACCTTCTCTGTGTCTATGTGTTTGTGTTTGTTGCTGAATGATTGGGAAAGTTTCTCCTTTGTGTTAGGAGAAGGAATTGAATTGAATTAAAAGAAAGACAGACAGACTGACTATTTTTGGTTTTTTATTAGCTCGATGAGATTCCTTGTGAACCTCATGCCTACATATCCCTAATGGAAGTCAGAGCTTAATGTAGTTCGAAGAACTAATTAGGGAAATTAGTTATTTTTGGTGCTTTGCTTAGAGCTCAAGGTTGAAGCTTGAATTAAATCTCTATTTATAGTAAAGAGACATGAAATCATCTTTACAGAGAGGTATTTCTACTATTCCACCACAAACATTAAAAGAGTGACATAATAACTGAATTCATTTCATTCAAGAGGGGGACCTTACTTGTGTATGTGCAAGTATACCATTCAACTGCGTCTTGAATGAAACAAAGATGCTCATCCAAATTAGGGAAAGTTACCACATGTCTGGGTTTTACTGCCAACTCATGCCTTTCAAAATCCTAAATGGGAGACTTGATTAAAATTAAAATGAAATGTAATGTTTGTTTGTTTGAATGTGGTGAGATAGGAGAAAGATCTCTCTATAGAGATAAGCTATGTCTATCTACTGTATAAAAGATTTGATTTTAGATGGCTTGTATGAGGCCCAAGCTTGAGGCTTTTGATTTATTATTTTATTGGCCCTGAGAGATAACTCTACTGGGGATTGACTTAAATTAAGAAGTTTTTGTGTTCTGTACAAAGCCCAGAATTGAGGCTGACTCTAGCTGGAGAGCATTTTTATTTAATGGACTTTATTTAGTGTTCTGTACCAAGCCCAGAATTGTGGCTGACTCTTGACTAGGGAAGTCATTATTTCATGCCTTGTATGAGGCCCAAGGTTGAGGCTGACTCTTATTGAGGATAAACAAATAGAAACTAGACTCTGCTAAGGAAAATTAATGAAGATAAGGGTGACAGAGACTGTCCATGTCTCTCATTCCAAAAGGTGTACTCAATGTGAGATTGAGACATTCTTAGCTTGTTTAAAGTCTAGTTTGAAGAGTGGAAGAAACTCACCAGGATAGGCTACAAGGTGACTAAAGACCTGTTCCTATGTTTATAAGAAACCTGATGGGTCCTTGTATGCAAGCTCAAGAGGAAGCTGGAAATGCTTTTAAGAAGCCTGTGGGTCCTTGTACAAAGCCCAAGAGGAGGCTAATCGAGGGTCCTTGTAATAGCACAAGGGAAAGCTATGTGGTTTCTGAACTTATTTTGGCTTTAAGCAAATGGGTAAGAGGTTTCACCGGGAATAATTCCTCTTGGGTGGATGTGTCCTAGTTTGGGTTCTAAGGTTTTTTCAAGATGTTTCACCGGGAATAATTCATCTTGAGGGTTTGAACTACAGATCTCTAATTAGGAAAGAGCCTTCACCGGGAAGACATTCTCAATCCTAGGCCATATTCCTATAATATATATATATATATATATATATATATATATATATATATATATATATATATATATATATATATATATATATATATATATATATATATATATATATATATATATATATATATATATATATATATAAATATATATATATATAGTTTAACTGTCCTAAGGTTTACGCTCAGACGTAGTTCTAAATAATATATATACAGTTTATATTTGACAGTAATTTAAATGAAGACTGTAAATGGAAAGCTTGTAAAGCCTAACCTGGATGGAGTGGAGGCCTTTGAAGAAGTATGTACAAATCCTTACCAGCAGTTGATTGATAACAGTTGAATATTTCTGATAAACAGTTAAGGGTTTTTTTGAAAACAAAAGAAGTGAAGATGGACATAGGTCACTTAGGTATCTGAAGAGTTTCACCGGGAATAATGCCCTTCAAATACCAGAAGAATGTTTTGAAAACAGAAAGAAGATTTTGTAAATACAGTTTTTGAAAACAAACTAATAAAAGAAAAAGGTGTTGGGACTTACACTCTATTAGAGGCCCAAAGATTTATTTACGTTTAATGAGAAACAACTGAATGATTTTGAAACAATGTAAAGTTCCGTTGCCTGGGAACTTTAATCGTCTGTTTAATTCGAAGTTTGAAAACAGTTTGAATTTTGACAAAAGTCAACTTAATTAGGGTAAAGATGATATCTATACCTAATTAAGACCTAAATGATTAGGATTTTATCACTAAAATATTTATGAGATATTAGGTTTTGAAAATTCAATGATAACATGTATTAAAATATATTTTAAAACACTTAAAACAACACCATTTTTAACCTAATAAAAATTCATGAAATAAATAATATTTTTGTGTTTTTTTTTTCTTTAGTCATAAAATATATATATTAATTAACAAGTGTGTGAAAAATGAAGTGGAAATGATTTAATTTAATAGGTGAATGAAATAGTTAAAGTTGTAAAAGAAAATAAGTGAGAAAAGTGGTAAAAAAAATGGATTTGTCTTCACCAAGGCTTGAACCCACGCCCTGATGTTTACTTCTCAAACCAATAACCAACTGAGCTGCGCACGCAGCTTGTTAACTATATACACTGATTTTATTATATTTTAAAACAAGCCAGGGGATTCAAATTTACACGCGCCATGTTCATCTTCTTCCTCGAGCTCAAGGATTTTGAATTTTCTAACTATCTGGTTTCTCAACCAAATGACATGATGTAAACATTAATCTTGCTCGTTTTTGAACGAGGAACATGATTATGAGCTCAGAATTCATTTATTTTAAGTGTAACTAACAAATTTTAACATAAACACGAAGAACACATAAACCCTAATTTTAAAATTAAATGATGCACAAGATGAATAAATGAATGATGATAGAGGGTTTTCAATCCTCTTATGATGATGAACAAACTGGTATCGAGATATACAAGAAAGAGTACTTGAATAATTGAGTTGGAGTTTGAAAAAATACCTCTGAAAGTGGAGGTCGTGAGGATGATGGAGAACACATGGGCTTGTATGAATGATCCTAAAAGCTTCCTAGGGACTCAGTGATGCTAACTGTATACTTATTGCACCTTGAATGCTCCAGGATTGCTCTACTCGACTCCTTCTACTTGAGCTTCAAGTGAACATGGAGGTTGGTGATTATGTGGTTACAGATGTGCTGCAGGCATCTGAATAGCTTCACTACACCCCTAGGAACATGTTGATGTGCTTAGATTTGCTTGACACCCTTTGAATTATGCTATAGACCTCCAACTGCTCGAGCTCCAAAATGAAAGTGGCTATGGTGTTCCTCCACTTACAGAAGTGATCAAGGTGCTTGGATCACCTCAAATGAACCCCGTTGAGATGTTAGAATGCTTATTTCCCAAAGAAGAGCTCTGGTTTGAAGAAATCGATTCTTCTTGCCAAAGAACTTTGAAAAACCATAAGCATGAGAGAGAGAAGGAGAAAGCAAGGAATTGAGTTGCTTTGGTGTGATTAATATGAAGGATGAAACTTCTATTTATAGTCAAAGAGCTCAATACAATTGCAAAGAGTGAGCTTGCTTAGTGAGGTTAACTTGGTTTCTTGGCCATGAAGGAATTCAAAACTATCCAAAATGTAATGGCATTTTTTAGCATCTTCCCTAGCCATTGATCCTTGTAGATCTTAGGGAACATTTCTGGTGTGTAGAAGCTTTCTATTAGCTTAGGAGAAGATTCCAATTGATGAATCATCACTTACCATAAATTCTCAAAAGTAATGATTACATAATCACATGTTCTTGCTTTTGGGAATCTTCTTCAACTCATATGCCATGGTGAAAATGAATGCATGATATGTTTGCATATGTGTTATGGGTCGTGTAGCATCCATTAGTGAGGCCATATGCACAAAATTACAAAGTTTCAAATTGTACATGACCTATAATTTTACTTCATGAGCTCAACTTTGAACAAGCATAACTCTTAGCTCAAAATGAATTTGGAGGAGGTTGATCACAATTTGGAAAGCCCTAAACATCTACTTCAATTCATTAGTTTGGGGTTTCCTCAAAATCATTTGGGAAATTTGTGAAAAATGAGCCCAAAATTGGAAGAAAACTAGGTTAAAAACACTTGGAAAAATTTCTAAGTTTTTATGACCGAAAGCTTCCAAATCCCAAATCTCTTAAATGATTGATTTCTTGAAAAAAGTTGCATTGTAAGATGTTGTTTTATTTTTTAAGATCTACAACTTTCATGTTGGAAGTTTTTTGAGTTGTGTAGGTGAAATTTTGAGTTCCCATAATGCCCTCAAAAACCCTAATTCCTGACTTTTTGATCCTTGATGAATTTTCTTGATTTTCTTTGGTAAAATGACTTCAATGATCATAGGTTAATGATATTGATCCCTAAGAGTCATGTTTTGACCAATCATCTCAAAAGTCAAAGGTGATCTTGTACAGTTGACTTTTTTCAGATGAAGTGAAATTTTGGACTTTTGTGTGGAATCAAGATCTCCTATTCAAATGGATGATATGAATGGATTATGTTGAGGTAATAGAAGTTCTTGAACCATGTTTTGAGTTATGGATCCATGTCCTGATTAAAAGTCAATTGTCCAGGTGAATTAGGTTAAAAACCTTAATTGTCGACCAGATGAAATTGATGACTGTAGATCTTGAATTGAAGTGTAATGCCCAATGGATATTGTTATATGGATGATTTGAAGATGATTGAAGCCTTTGAGTGATGCCCTGGGGATTTCTAGGGTTTCCCAAATGTGATCCCTGATTATAGCCCTTGATAGGCTCAAAACCCTAAATTGGTGATTTGAGCAAACCTGAGTCCTGATGAATGGTGTCTAATCAATCATAGGTGAATAGAATGAAGCTTTTGAATCCTATGATTGTATTAGAGACTAATCCTTTTATTGATTGATCCTTTGCCTGAGCTATTTTGTTTCTGAACATCCTCGATTAAGCACCAGATAAACAAGTGACTGTTCTGAATATCTGTTTTGATCTGATAAAAAGCTTGAAGATATAACATCTCAGGGGGGGGGTCAAAATTAGGGTATGACAGATGTCCCTATTCAAGTTTCTTTCATCTGGAGGGAGAGAGATTGATATCTCGATCTCTCCTGTGTAAAAGAGACTTAAATACCAAAGAATGCCCACATTTTGGGCGTTCTTGAGATGTTGTAGTGATAAAATCCTTGCATGACTTGATCTCGTTGTCGCGCTCGGCAGGGGATAGGGAGACAAACTCTTGTATAAATACGTTATGTGAATTCTGGTGAATGGATGGCAATGTAGAATGCGCAATCCATCTTCTTTAACTAAGTGTTGATACTTAGAAAAAGGTAAGCAACCTCCCCTCGTTTCGGATGTCTGTATCTTGAAACTGGTCTCCGTTGTGATTTTTGTGACAATATCTCAGATAAAGAGAAAATTTCCAAAGGTTTGTTTCCTCATCAAACTTCTCATCAGCACTTGGAGATGAGATACCATTTGATGGCAACTAAGAAACTTCATCGTCTTTTGGAAGATATCTCTGACGAAGAGAAAATCTCCAAGGGTTGTTTCCTCATCAAACTTCTCATCAGAACTTGGAGATGCGATACCATTTGATGGCAACTAAGAAACTTCATCGTCTTTTGGAAGATATCTCTGATGAAGAGAAAATCTCCAAGGGTTGTTTCCTCATCAAACTTCTCATCAGCACTTGGAGATGAGATACCATTTGATGGCAACTAAGAAACTTCATCGTCTTTTGGAAGATATCTCTGACGAAGAGAAAATCTCCAAGGGTTGTTTCCTCATCAAACTTCTCATCAGCACTTGGAGATGAGATACCATTTGATGACAACTAAGAAACCTCAAGGGTTTGTTTCCTCATCAAACTTCTCATCAGCACTTGGAGATGAGATACCATTTGATGGCATCTAAGAAACTTCATTGGTTTGTTTCCTCATCAAACTTCTCATCAGCACTTGGAGATGAGATACCATTTGATGGCAATTAAGAAACTTCAAAGGTTTGTTTCCTCATCAAACTTCTTACCAGCACTTGGACAAAGATACCATTTGATGGCAATTAAGAAACTTCAAAGGTTTGTTTCCTCATCAAACTTCTTACCAGCACTTGGAGGTAAGATACCATTTAATGGCAATTAAGAAACTTCAAAGGTTTGTTTCCTCATCAAACTTCTTACCAACACTTGGAGGTAAGATACCATTTGATGGCAATTAAGAAACTTCAAAGGTTTGTTTCCTCATCAAACTTCTTACCAACACTTGGAGGTAAGATACCATTTAATGGCAACTAAGAAACTTCAAGGGTTTGTTTCCTCGTCAAACTTCTCATCAGCACTTGGAGATGAGATACCATTTGATGGCAATTAAGAAAATTCAATGGTTTATTTCCTCGTCAAACTTCTCACCAACACTTGGAGATGAGATACCATTTGATGGCAATTAAGAAACTTTAAGGGTTTGTTTCCTCATCAAACTTCTCATCAGCACTTGGAGATGAGATACCATTTGATGGCAACTAAGAAACTTCACCATGATTTCCTTCTAACTTGACGTCTTTGAAGGAATATCAAATGATCATGTGTCCTTCGAGGAGCTAATCTCTTTACTGGAAAGTGGACGAACTGTCTTCGGGAAGAAAACTACCATTCACCGACTTACGCTGAGGAATCTGAACTATCTTTTTGACGAAGACTGCCATTCACTGACTCCGCTGGGGATTTCTTAAACCATTTCCCAGGAAGAAAAACCTGATTCCGATTCCGTGGGGAGATTTTGGAGGTGAACAAACTATCTTCCGGAGGAAGACTATCATTTTTCGATCCGCTGGCGAATCCAAATTATTCTCTTTGACGAAGAGTGCCATCTATTGACCCTTCTAGGGAATTATCAAATTGTTTTCCAGGAGGAAAAATTGTCACTCGTCAATTTTGCCGGGGAATTTAAACTATTTGGAGAAGAAACACCGCTTGCCGACTCTGTGAGGAATTCAAATGCGAATCAAACTATCTTATTTGAAAAGATCGTCGAGTGTTACTCTGCAGGAGAATCTCAGCTGGGGAATTCCAAAAGTGAACAAACTATCTTATTTGAAGAAGATATCTATTGTCGACTTTGCTTGAGGGTGAACAAACTATCTCTTTGAGGGAGATTACCATTTGTTGACTTGCTGGCGATTTTTCAAAGTTAACAAACTATCTTCCTCTGGAAGACCACCATTTGTTAACTTTTTGGCGAAATTCGGGTGTATGAACCTTCTTTCTCAAGAAGAAAACCCTTTCACGACTATGCAGGGGAAGCTTGAGTACATGCCTAAGTGACTCGGGCACTAACACGATCAAAGCTTAACTAGACTATGCTAACTATGTAACTATGATGTGTGATATGCGTGGACATTATGATGATTATAAAATGTAAAGTGAATGTGAATAGAATTGTCGCGGATGTGAAATCCTACGATACGACTTGAATCTTGTGATGATCAGAAGATGTCTTCTTCTTGCAGTTTGAACTCTGTTGGGGATAACTGGTTATCAGTTGCCCGCTGTTTGAAGTGAGTGGCATGAATTGTATTGAAGATCCGTCATCGGGAGATGTTCGCAAACTTAAAACGCATTTTAAGAAACTGAAAAAGACTTGACTTGCAAAGAAAAGGCACAAGGCTCAAATTATTATTTATGAAATGGTAACCAGCCAAATGCTTGATTCCATGGAGTATTTACAAAGTTGGTAATTGGTAATTTTCGGGAAAAGGGCTACGATGAAACGTGACGACCGTTATCTTTCCCTTCGACTCCGAGTTGCGCTGTATTTGTGCTTCGTAGAAGATGACCTACTGATGATGAACACTCCACTATGGATTTCGACTGATCAAGTTTGTCCTGCACACAGTTACTTACCATATATCCCTAACTTTTGCGTAGACTACCCCTTTCGGGTTTTAAGTCTATCGGGATTGATTATTTATTTTTTATGTCTCTAACTTTTGCCTGAATCTCCCTTTCGGGTTTTCGATTCACCGAGACGCTCTTTTTTGCCTAAGCCGCTCTTTGCGAGTTTTCAACTTAGTGAGCTGTTCTTTTAATTATTTAGGCGAAGTATTTCTTGACTGCGTCGACGTTCACAGGACGGGTGAATTCTTCTCCATCCATAGTCGTGAGTATTAAGGCTCCTCCTGAGAAAGCTCTCTTGACCATGTATGGGCCTTCATAATTGGGAGTCCAGTTCCCTCTCGAATCTGTGAGAAAAGATTGAATCTTTTTGAGTACAAGGTCGCCTTCTTTGATTGTGCGAGGTCGGACCTTTTTGTCGAAAGCTTTCTTCATTCTTTATTGATATAGCTGTTTGTGGCATAAAGCTATCATGCGCTTTTCTTCGATTAAGTTCAATTCATCGAATCTGCTTTGACACCACTCGACTTCTGTTAATTTTGCATCCATCAAGACTCTCATTGATGGGATCTCAACCTCTATGGGTAGGACTGCCTCCATGCCATATACAAGGGAGAAAGGAGTTGCTCCAGTCGAAGTACGTACAGATGTACGGTAACCATGAAGAGAAAATGGGAGCATTTCATGCCAATCTTTGTAAGTGATGACCATTTTCTGAATGATTTTCTTGATGTTTTTGTTAGCTGCTTCTACAGCTCCATCCATCTTTGGTCTGTAAGGAGATGAGTTGTGATGCTCAATCTTGAATTCTTCACAAAGCTCCTTCATCATTTTGTTATTTAAATTTGACCCATTGTTAGTGATTATCTTGCTAGGAATACCGTAGCGACAGATGATGTGATTCTTGATAAACCTGACGACAACTTGTCTTGTAACATTTGCATATGAAGCGGCTTCGACCCACTGGGTGAAATAGTCTATGGCTAACAAGATGAAGCAATGTCCGTTGGATGCTTTTGGCTCGATCATTCCAATCATGTCGATTCCCCACATGGAGAAAGGCCAAGGGGAAGAGAGTATGTTGAGAAGAGATGGTGGCACGTGAATTCTATCAGCGTAAATCTGACATTTGTGACACCTCTTTGCATACTGGTAGCAATCTGACTCCATCGTCAACCAATAGTATCCTGCTCTCAGTATTTTCCTTGTCATGGTGTGTCCATTGTTGTGAGTACCAAACGAACCTTCATGTATTTCTCTCATGAGTATTTCTGCTTCTTTCTTGTCAATGCATCTAAGCAGGACCATGTCGAAATTTCTCTTGTACAGAAGATCTTCATTCAGGAAGAATCTGCCAGCTAACTTGCTCAAAGTTTTTCTATCTTTTTTTGATGCCCCAAGAGGGTACTCTTGCCTTTGAAGAAAGTTCTTGATGTCGTGATACCACGGTTTATCGTCGATGATTGCTTCTACCGTGACAACATGAGCGGGCCTATCCAGGCACATGACATCGATCTGAGGAATGTCATTCCAATGATTTATCCTAATCATGGAAGAGAGTGTGGCTAATGCATCAGCCAAGTTATTTTCTTCACGAGGAATGTGATGAAAATCTACCCTGTCGAAGAATGGTAACAATCTTCTCGCGTAGTATTTGTAAGGGATTAGCCCAGGTTGGCGTGTTTCCCATTCTCCTTTGATTTGATTGATGACCAAAGCAGAATCTCCGTATACATCCAAGTGTTTGATTCTTAGATCCACGGCTTCTTCGAGACCCATGATGCAAGCTTCATATTCGGCCTCATTGTTTGTGCATTCGAAAGTTAATCTGGCGGTAAATGGAATATGGGTACCTCGAGGGGTAACAATGATTGCCCCAATTCCTCCTCCATAAGCGTTGACGGCTCCGTCAAAGATTAAACCCCATTGGGATCCTATCTCAGGTCCTTCGTCTGGTAGTGGCTCGTCGTAATCTTTCATCTTGAGGTACATAATGTCCTCGTCCGGAAAGTCAAAACTGGTTGATTCATGACCATTGAGTGGATGGTGAGCCAGGTGCTCAGCTAGTATGCTTCCTTTCACGGCTTTCTGGGCGTGATACTCAATGTCGTATTCTGATAACAACATCTGCCAACGGGCAATTCTCCCAGTTAAGGCAGGCTTTTCAAAGATGTACTTGATTGGATCCATATGGGAGATCAAACAAGTAGTAAGTCGAATCATGTACTGGCGGAGATGCTTGGCAGCCCAGGCCAAAGCACAACAGGTTTCCTCGAGCATGGAGTAGCGGGATTCATAGTCAGTGAATTTCTTGCTCAGGTAGTAGATGGCATGCTCTTTTCTTCTCGTCTCGTCTTACTGTCCAAGGACACAACCCATGGAATCTTCTAAGAAGGTTAAGTACATTATCAAAGGTCTTCCTTCCACTGGAGGAGACAGGATGGGTGGTTCGAGCAGATATTCCTTAATGCTGTCGAACGCCTTCTGAGAATCGTCTGTCCAGACACAACTTTGATTTTTCCGTAGAAGTTTGAAAATTGGAGCACAAGTTGCAGTCATGAGATATATGAATCTCGAGATGTAATTCAGACGTCCAAGAAATCCTCTAACTTGTTTCTCGGTTCTGGGTGAAGGCATTTCTTGAATTGCCTTGACTTTGTCTGGATCCACTTCAATTCCTCGTTTGCTGACGATGAAACCAAGGAGTTTTCCTGAGTAGACACCAAAGGTACACTCGTTGGGATTCAGGCGAAGCTGAAACTTCCGTAAGCGTTGAAATAACTTTGTCAGATTCTGTATGTGATCTTCCTCATTCTCTGATTTGGCAATCATGTCATCCACATAGACTTCCACTTCCTTATGCATCATGTCATGGAAAAGCGTAGTCATGGCTCTTTGATAAGTTGCCCCTGCGTTCTTTAGTCCAAAAGGCATAACGCGGTAGCAGAACGTGCCCCAGGGGGTGATGAAAGCTGTTTTTTCCATGTCTTTAGGTGCCATTTTGATTTGGTTGTATCCCAAAAATCCGTCCATGATTGAGAAAACTTTGGATTTTGCTGTACTGTCAACCAACATGTCAATATGTGGTAAAGGAAAATCATCCTTAGGGCTAGCTTTGTTCAAATCTCTGTAGTCGACGCACATGCGGACTTTTCCATCTTTCTTAGAAACGGGAACAATGTTAGCTAACCATTGAGGGTATTCTGATGTGACGAGGAAACCAGCGTTGATTTGCTTTTGAACTTCCTCTTTGATTTTCATAGCCATCTCCGGATGAGTTCTTCTCCATTTCTGCTAGACCGGAGGGCACTCTGCTTTCAATGGTAAGTGATGCTCCACTATACTGGTATCCAACCCTGGCATATCCTGATAGGACCAAGCGAAGACATCTGAGAATTCTCTGAGCAACTATATCAAACTCTCTCTGATCTCTGAACTGAGCGAATCTCCAATCTTAACCTCTTTTTTGTTTCCATCGGAACCAAGGTTAATGATCTCTAGAGGCTCATTGTATGGTTGAATGGCCTCTTCCTTTTGTTGAAGTAACCGTGAAATTTCCTTTGATATTTCTTCGTCTTCTTCTTCCACTGCCTCGAATACAGGAAACCCAAAGCTTGGAGAAGTCATACGATCGTACGTTTCAACGGGGTGTTTTATGATTAATCTGCATATGTGTGATAATTTTATTTAGACAACGAGGGAAGACTCGGTGTATGCAGTTAATGGAATATTTTGATGTTTTTAGGGGTGTTCTTTAGGATTACCAATTTCCGAAAAAAGAAAAGGGAAAAACTAACGAAGGAACAAAATGACAATTTTATTTATCGCCAGTCACTTCTTAAAACAAAGACCCTATAAAACAAAACTCTATTGCTTTGGGCGAAGCAAAGAGGGACATTTTCCTAAGAAATAGTAAAATGCAAAGCCCTAAGAAACATCTCTTCACCCTGGGCTATGGTGAGAGGACAAAATAACGGTGAAAGTTCCTACTTAGGAGTGCGAACATAAGTTGTAACTTAAACAGCCGTCCAATAGTGGCGAACCCCATTGTGCACTAGGTAATCTGGAACCTTAGGCTTAAGATGGCCTTTGGTAGGTCTTGATTTACCAACCACTGTCTTTGCAACACTCAGACGATCTTCTTCTATTTCAGCAGACTGAGCGGTGTGAGCATACCCATTTCCAAGTGGAGTATGTCGAACTTTCTTTTGAGGAAACTTCCAAGCTTATGAATGGAGAGACTCGTTGTCGGAGACACTTTCGAGATCATCCTCTTCTGTATTTTGGTCTTGCTCTTCTCCCAAGATGGCATTGACTAGGTATGTGAACTCTAAATCCGTAGCCTCTGTGGGTGACTTGGGGATATAATCCTCAATGATGACTTCACCAGTCGATGATGATGAATAACAAGGGTTATATAACTCTTTTGGCCGAGTAAGATACTCATAGTCAATGTTCCATCCAGTTGGAAAAATGTCTTCAAGAGAGATTTTTGAACTTTCAGGAGCGGAGTATTTCACCATGTAGTCGAACTTTCCGCTTGGTTCTCCTAATGTATCCCAAGTTTCTTCGGGGATATGAGGAACTTCTTCTGATGAACCATGACTTCTGGTGGTGAAGCTGTTAGTAACTTCGTCACTGCTTGGTTGAGTCTTACTTTCAGATCCTTTAGTCGGATAACAGCAAGGTGAATCAGACTCTGATAGGGAGACGTATCCTGCTTTGTTAAGAGAGGGTAGACATTCCTCTTCATCGGTGTTTTCCGTACCGATGGTATTAACTGTTTGTTGAACAGGTTGAAGAAAACCCCCGCTGTGGAAAGTTTCTTGAATTGAAAAACTACCTCTATTTCTGGAATAGCCTTTGATGATGTTGGAAAGAATCCAACTCCTGTTCAGCTCTTGTTGTTGGTAGGAATATTAATGTGCCCCCAACCACTGGTAGTGCCATCCTTTACAACTTGGATTGCATCTTTGTAAGAAGAAATAGACGCTGCTTTCTCCTTTCCTTTTTCCTTATCCAAGGAAAGTGCTTGGAATTTAGTTCCAGCGACTTCTTTTGGTTCTATGTAGGAGAATGATGACAGGTTGCTGACGATCAAAGCTCGTTCTCCACATACGGTTACCAATTTGTCATTTCTTATGAACTTCAGTTCTGATGAAGTGTTGAAGTAATTGCCCCAGCCTCATGAATCCCTGGGCGACCTAGCAAACAACTGTATTGTTCCGGGATATCCATAACTTGGAAAGTGATTTTGAAAGTATGAGGTTCAATAGTTATGGGAAGATCCACTTCTCCAAACACTGACTTCCTTGATCCATCAAATGCTTTGACGATGACGTGATTGTCCCTTAGCGGGTAATCTTTGAAGGATAATCTTGACAATGTTGATTTTGGCATGACGTTGAGAGAGGATCCATTGTCTATTAGGACTCCTGTGAGTACATCACCCATGCAGCCAACTGACATGTGAAGTGGGAGATTATGGTCCACTCCTTCTTCAGGAAGATCTTCGTCACATAAACTTAGATTAGTTCCTGGGGGGATATTGGCAATGATGCTGTTGAATTGCCCCACAATAACACTTGGTTCTACGAAAGCTTGTTCCAAAACTTTCTGTAGAGCTTCCCTATGAGCTTCAGAACTCAATAACAGGGAAAGGACAGAGATCCTAGACGGAGTATGTAGTAGCTGGTCTACAATGTTGTATTCACTCCTCTGGATTAACTTCAAGATCTCATCATTCTCTTTCGCTTGAACAACATTGGTCGGATGATTGTCTTGCCTACGCGGTGCTTCTTCCGAAGGTTTCTCCATATTTTCCGTTGTTCTGTTGAAGACTCGTCCACTTCTGGTGACTCGACTAACGTCAGCAATGTTGACAACAGACGGTAATGGTATTTCCTTACCATTTTCAATGAATGTAGCGTTGTACTTGTATGGTATAGCCTTGCTGGACTCATACGGTACAAGACCTGGTAAGTAGGTGATTAAGGGAGCAATTGCTGTCTTCCTGCTGTCATACATGACTTGCATTGGTTCATCTTGATTAATTTGAGGAGACACGGTAAAGACTTCGTCATCTTCTCTGTTGGCAAGAACTGTAATGGTATTGCCATCCATCAGTTTCGTAATGTCGTTGCAAACGCGCAAACATCCTTGTGAATTTCTTCGACAGATTCTGCATCTACTGTAAGGATGGAAATTCGTTCCAAAGTAGGCAATTCCATTTAAAGTCTTATGGAACCTGACTACCGATCCTTCGAGATCTTTAACTTTGTAGATTTTGTATTCTCCTGGACATCCTTGAACCATATTGACGTCGTGTTTAGTTTTGACTCGGATGTGTTGAATCCATCCTAAGTCCATTTGTTCTTGTAATGCAGCTTGAACTATGGCACATCCTTGATTATCCTTCGGACAAATTTCACAGGTGAAGTAGTTGTGAGGTGGTACATGGCCGTATCTAGCTTGTCTAGCTGTTGGCTGGAGATTTCGTTTAGAGAA
Source organism: Vicia villosa (assembly GCF_029867415.1). Lineage (NCBI taxonomy): Eukaryota > Viridiplantae > Streptophyta > Magnoliopsida > Fabales > Fabaceae > Vicia > Vicia villosa. The sequence goes on from NC_081185.1 coordinate 53,956,106, forward strand.
AATATTCTTTGAAGGGTTAGAATTCGAAGAAAGATGGTTACTGATGACCATTTCTGAGATTAAAAATGGCTACTGATGGCCATGTTTCGAGGATGTTGTTTAAAGTTGGAGTGAAGATGATTAAAATCGGAGCTAATTCGAAGTGAATTATCTTTAAGACCTAAACGTTTTGCGAAATACAAAGGGTACTGAAGCTTAACGTGTTTTCGTGGCATTCTCGGTTCAGATCATGTTGCCACGTATCGAAAGAGGATTCAGGCGGGAGGATTTGAATTTTGAAGTAGTCTGTGTAACTGAACAAGGACAGATGGCATCCCAGGGATTCTTGTGAGCAACATGGCATCTGATTAGTGTAGGACCGTTAGGGTCAAATTAGTATAAATAAGGGTCTTAATGTTAGGATTCCGTGTGTTCATTTTGTACAAATCACTCACAAATTACTCAAGTATCAAGTGTTTAGAGAACGAGTTCGCTGAGAAATATACGTATGACACAAACACCATTTTAAATACATTTGTATCTTTCTTTATTCAATTATCTTTTCAATTCCTTTATCTTTTTCGTTTAACTTTCATTTCGAAGCATTTTTACGTTTCTGCATTTAACATTCTTGTACATTATATTCTTGCACTTTACATTTCTGCAGTTTACACGCTTTTTTATGTTTTCTTTGTCGAAAGTTATATTAACATGTATAACAAGTGTTGTTTCAAGTGAATAGTCATACGATTATATCACAAACAAGTTTTCTTGAAGTCAGAACAAACAAATATGAACCAAATCATATTGAAGGACAATTGTTTGACTATGTCCTAGGATCAATCTAGTCGATCCTGCGAGTAACCAAAGTATATTTTATAGTTTGGAGGACTAGCGGTTGTTTACCGGAAATCACCGTAAACAAATTGGCACGCCCAGTGGGACGATGTCAAATAGATTGTTATTAATTGATTATTTTGTTTTGTCTAGAAAATATCAAGACCTTGTATGAACCTTAGGAACGGTAAATTAACCAACAGTGCACAACCGATTCCTAAACGAAGGTACAACAAGAAAATGGTCAATGTGGCCAGTGGAGGGGGAGATCAAGATCCCCCACAGGGGTCAGGAACAGTAGCGGAAAATTCTACGCATGTTTCGACTTCTACTCAAGGAGCGCAGGATATACCAGGTTCGACAGGATCTGCACCCATAGGTAGTTCCCAGGCTATATCCGAAAATACATCAGGGACAACAGAGGCTATTCCAGTCTCGAGTTTGACTATCGTGCCTCCACTCACAGGCGCAAGCGAGATACCACCTTTCTCGACAAACGCTGCAAGTCAATTATTTACCCCAAGACCATCATCATCCGCTTTAGAAAGTTGGAGACCCAACAACCCATATGGAATGCCATATTCATACATGGCAGGATTACGAGGAGCAGGGCCCACAGACACTACACCTAACCCAACGGCATTTTCGCCTAATGTCGGTTCGATAGGTTGAAGCGCACAAAACACTGGCTTCTCTGCCCAAATACCTCCCCTAACCACCAGTAGTCAAGCGGCATTTCGACAGGAAATGGATGCAAGTAACCATGATATGTTAGGAGTCCTTGCTAGAGAATTGGGGTTGATCTTTAATCCATTAGCAACAAACATTGCCAGGACTAACCAAGAGAATGTAGAAACATATCAAAAAATATCGTCACAAATAGGACGAATGGCGGATTTCTTAGGAATCCCGCGAAATAGGCGAAGAAACAACCAATCAACCTATCAAGAAGGGGACCCAGTTCTAGAACAAATTCGAAACGCAGTTCCGCCACCTAGGCCAGCGCCAGTCGAACGAAATCAAGTGGTAGATTTAGAAACTCAAAATCAAACGACTAACGTTGGTCGACAAGCAATTCCCCAGCAACAACCTAGAGTAGTTGTAGTGGGAAGAGACGAACATCCTAACGAAGTTGTGCATAGGGTTAGAAGAGACAATTTGGCAACAGAAAACAATCTCACTGCCATGATAGAAAGAATAATGGCTAATAATGGCCTTAATACTGGACTTCGACGTCCAAACTACACATCCCCCATACCCGAATATATTATGCAAACAGAATTACCAAGAGGTACCAAGGTACCCAAATTTAGGAAGTTTTTAGGGGACACTAGTGAATCAACGGTGGAACACATAGCCAGATATTTGACGGAAGCAGAGGATCTAGCAGGGAACGAGGATTTGAGAATTAAATACTTCCCTAGTTCGCTAACAGAAAATTCTTTTGTTTGGTTCACTACCTTACCCCCAAATTCCATAGACGCATGGGCACACTTGGAGAGATTATTCCATGAACAATTCTACATGGGTCAAACCAAGATAAGTCTGAAAGAATTGGCTAGCATCAAGAGGAAGTTCACGGAGCCTATAGATGATTACTTAAACAGGTTCCGTTTGTTGAAATCAAGATGCTTCACGGTTGTCCCAGAGCATGAATTAGTCGAAATGGTTGCGGGCGGTCTAGATTATTCAATTAGAAAGAAACTAGATACCCAATACCTAAGGGACATGGCCCAATTGGCAGACAGGGTTCGACAAGTCGAACGACTAAAAGCAAAAAAGCTCAGAGCAAATAAAAGTTACAAGAAGGAGAGAGTAGCATATATTGAAGCTGAAGACGTTAACCGAGAATCTTTCGAAGATTCATACAACGTGGAAGAGGTCGAAATAGATCTAGCTGAATTAAAAGAGGCACCGCCTTATTCTTGCAAAATGCTCACCCCTGCTAATGGAAAAAATCCAGTAGAGAATGATAAAAGTGATAGATTTCCTAAGAAAAATTATACATTTGACGTCACTAAATGTGACGAAATATTTGATTTGTTAGTAAAAGATGGCCAGATGATAGTGCCTCCTAATTCCAAAATTCCTCCGTTAGAACAACGGAAGAAGCGAGGCTTTTGCAAATATCATGGTTTTTTAGGCCATAAAACCTCACAATGTTTTCTTTTCAGGGATCTAATTCAGAATGCTATCAAGGATGGACGTCTGAAATTCGCTGATAAAACCAAGAATCATATGAAGGTTGACACAGACCCTTTGAATGTTGCTGACACTAACCTGTGTGAACCACTTGACGTCAACATGGTGGAAGTATCTGAAATTGATGTTGCTGAATCGGAGATAATTTCAACTGGAAAGCAGGCTACTGAAAGCCTAAATGACAATACAGTCTTCAATATTGATATTGAAGAATCCTTTGATGCAGAGATGACTGAAGATCTGAAAGGGAAAACTAGCGAGGCCACTGAAGACCTCAGGGCGAAACTTCAGCAGATATAGATTTCTGAAGCTCCTCCGGCAGTTGTTAACATGGTCAATGTTAGGCGCCTTTGTCTGAAATAGAAGAACTAGAAAAGTGGCCGATAAGGGAGAAAGGAAACATTGAAATCCCACCAAGAGGGGAGAGTCTGAAAGATTATCTCTGGAATTGTCATGAGAAAAATGGTGAGAAAATGCTGATGTGCCCAAGGTGTTCAATTATACTAAATCGAAGGGTTCAAGCTAATTTTGAGAGGGCCCTACGAGAAAGAATGGAACAACCCTGGAGAGGAGGAAACCTATTGCTAAAGGTATACCCAAGGACTGAAGAAAGCTTAGTAGGTTTCTTGGTTAGATGGCACAAAGAAAACACTGAGGTTGTATTGTGTCCCAGATGTGGAGCAGTCTATGACGAACTACTGGTGCCGCGTGAAAAAAAATCAATCGGGGATGAGACACCTGATGCCTTCTTTGGGCTTGGGCTCAAGAAAATGATTTTTGTTTTTTCGACCAAACTTTTTATTGTTTCCAAAGTAGGAAAAGGAAAAAAGCTGCAATAACCTTAAAAGTGGGGGGAGAGATCTTTGGGTAAGAGGGTTGGTTATACGAAGGGAAGGTATTAGCACCCAACGTATCTATAGTACTCTATAAGTTTCTTTGTTATGTCCATTTCATTCTATGCTATTGGGGTTCTGTTGTGAGATAGGTGGGAAACTAAGGTGTTTGTTTGATTATGCTCGCAAAGATCATCACAATCTTCTGCATACATATCCCTTAGAGGGAATCAGAGCATCTGTAGCTCGGGTCTACGGGTGCTAAGGTTTGAATGGTTTGAGGGAGAAGTTTTGCTCGCCAAGGATACGACCTTGTGCCTACGTATTCTCAAAGGGATGTTGAGAAAGTCAGAGCAATCGTAGTTCCCACTTATGCTAGTGGAAGCAAAGGAAAAGAGACAAATGTCATCTCAATGTTCGATGTATCTTATCTATATCATCACATACATCTGTTTGATTTTGTTTGAAATCTTTTCATTATAAGCCCTGGTCTGTGCCACTTATTGCGCTTAGAATGATAAAGATGTTTTTGTTTGGCCAGCCTTGTGGAAAAAACAAGTTTGATTAGCCAGCCTTGTGGAAAAAACTTTCAATGAAGTCAGCCTTGTGACAAAAAGTTTTGATTAATCAGCCAGACTTGTGGCAAAAGTTTCGATGAAGCCAGCCTTGTGGCAAAAACTTTGATTAATCAGCCAGCCTGGTGGCAAAAGGATTGATTGATTAGCCAGCCTTGTGGCAAAAGAGAAATTTGATTGATTGATTGTTTGTGATGATATAGATGAGATACTCCTATCATAGAGATGAAAGAAGTTTTTAAAGAAATTTGATTGTTTGAAAGTTTTTAAAGAAGTTTTTAAAGAAAAACTGTACAAAGAAAAAGGAATGGGACTTATACTCTCTAATATTCGAGAGGCCCAGTTGTTTTGAAAATAGTTTGAAAAGTTTTTGTGAAAACAGTTGATCGCTTCGTTGAAAAACAGTTTGAATTTTTGACAAAAGTCAACTTAATTAAGATAAAAACAAATTTCATGCTTAATTAAGACCAAGGGTTTGATCACAAAAATATTTACAAATGATTAGATTTGAAAAATCAAATAAAAAACCATATTTAAAGTATTAAAAATACTTAAAAACATGTCATTTTAAACCTAATAAAAAACATATTAAATAAATATATTTTTTTGTGATTTTTTTTGATATTCATAAAATATATGTGTTAAATAAAGAGTGTACAAAAAATGAAGCAAAAATGAATTGATTTGGTTAGTTAATTAATTAGTTAAAGTTGTTAAGAAAATTGAAGAAAATAAGTGTTAAAAAAATAAGGTTTGGTCCTGCCAGGGTTTGAACCCACGCCCTCACTCTCACCAGCCAAAACACTTACCAACTGAGCCACGCTTGTGGCTTGTAATACACACGCGTTCCATTGATTATATTTAAAAACAAACCTTTGAATTTTCTGAATCACAAAATGGCGCCAAGAACACACCTTCAACTGAAATTCGAAAATCTTCAAAACTGTGTTGTTTTGATCAAGTAAAGGGTCTATCTCACTCGGTTTTGCACGAGGAACATGATGGTGATCTCACAATTTATTTATTTTTGCTATAAGGTGGTTAATTTTTGCATGAACATGAAGAACCCTATAACTGAAATTCAATGTGAAATCGTGTGTATGCAAGTTATGATGCAATTGATTGAGGGTTAATGATCCTCATAGGTGCAGAAACAAGATGGTATATCAATATTTTGTTTATGATGCATTTATGTATGAGTTTGAAGTTCATGAGGCTTACCTTCAAAAACGGCAAAACTGGAGATTGAATTCTTCAATAGAGGTGTTACAGATGCTTTGTAATGATCTGGATAGCTTCAATGATGATTATGGAACATGTCTGGATGCTTGGAGTGAACTGAATTCATCTGAGCATAGCCATGGGACCCGATCTGCAGTTGCTTGGAGTGAGGGTCGAATTTGATGATGGAGGTGTTTCAGATCATGAATGATGGTTGGGATAGTTCACATATGGTATATGGAATGTGTTTGGATGATTAGCTTGGACAGAATTGGTCTGGAATTGATTTTGGCATGATAAGGCTAGTGTTATGCATATTTGGAGGTTGAAGAGTGATTCTGAGATTGGAGGTGTTTTGGGGTGTGTGAATGGATCAAGCACATCCCATATGATGTTTATGAGTTGTGGGAAGCATTACATTGGCCAGAACTTCAAGGGTTTGGAGGTTGAAGTTTCTACCCCTTTGAAACTCATGAAACTTACAACTTAAGAAAGAAGAGAGAAAACCTATGATTATGAGGTTTTGGTGTGATTTTGAATGAAGTTTGGACCTCTATTTATAGGCCAAGGATTCTGAATGCAGAGCTTTGCAAGTTGATCAAAGAATGGTGATTTGGCATTTGGAGATAAAATGGAATCTTTACATTAAATGCAAATGGTTAAAAGTGACTTAACCATGGTTAATCTTCCAAGCTTCTTATCCTTTTCCATTCTGATCTTCAAATCAGAAAATATCTCTCAATTATTGCATTGATGCATCATTACTTGCATTATAGGTCATGTAGTGTTGAAACTTAGTGAAAATGGTTTGAAATTTCAAGTGAAAATGATCACTAAATGCATAATTCAAAGCCATAGCTATGCTTCATATTTCTTCATGCTCTTGGACATTTTGGAAAGCTCATGTTATGTACTTCAAAACCCTAGTTGAAAGTTTCTTCAAGACCTTTAAGGAAATGGGTGAAAAAGATCCATGAACTTTGAAGAAAGTGAGATTTTAAGTGAATTTTTCAAAAGATACCAACTTTGAAGCTCCATATCTCTTAAATGGTTGATCTTCTAAAAAATCATTTTATCTGACAAAGTTGTTCATTGGATCAAAATCTACAACTTTCATGTTGGAAGTTTTTTTCAGTTTGTAGGTGAAATTTTGAGTTATTCCCTTCCAAAGTTTGGAAAAAACCATTGAAAAACACTTAGAATTTTTCTAAGTATGGAAAGTCAAACTTTTGACTTTTTGATTCTTGATTGATTTTCTTGATTTTCCTTGATCAAATGACTTCATATATCATATATTGATGATTTGAAACTTCAAAAGTCATAGTTGACCAAATTTTCCAAAAAGTCAATGGTGATCTTGTACAGTTGACTTTTTTAGACGAATCGCGTTTCTGGAGATTTCAACTGAACCAAGCTATCCTTACCAAATGAATGGTATGAATGGATCATGTTGAGTTATTGGAGGACCTTGAGCCATGGTTTAAGTTGTGGCACCATGTTCTGATTAAAAAGTCAGTGGTTCAGGTGAATTAGGTCAAAAACCCTAATTGTCGACCTGATGAAATTGATGACTGTGGATCTTGAATTGAGATGTAATTTCCATTGGATATTGTCATAAGGATTATTTTAAGATGATTGAACCCTTTGAGTGATCCCCTGGGGCTTTTTAGGGTTTCCCAAATGTGATCCCTGATTTCAGTCCCTGATAGTTCAAAAACCCTAATCTGATGATTTGAAATTTCACCGTTGATCAGTCCCTGTGTTGGAGATGTCTTGAGTCAATAGATTAGGTCAAAATGATGTACTTGGGGTCTTGAGGTCATGTCCCAAGTCATTAGGTCAAATCCTGAGCAAAAGTCAGGGGTATGCTATCTTCAGTCAAAACCCTAATCTGGTTGATTCAAAGTCTCTGAGCTTGTTGAAATGAATCTTTGAGGACCAAATGTTGACTGTTGATGAAGATGGTTCTTTTGAGATGAAGGGAGAACAAAACCCTAATTGTTACTTGTACTGATGAGTGATTTCTTGTTTAAACCCTGCTGAGTCACAAGTAGCAAACACAAACTATGCAATTTGTTAGAGATGCAAATGATGCATATGCAGATGATATGAGGTGGTATCTTAGGTCAAAAATTGGGGTATGACAGATGCCCCTATTTAAGTTTCTTCAACCTGAGATATGAAGATTGAAAATCTTCGTTTTGATGGGGTGGAAGAGACTTAAATATCAGAAGACGCGAATTTTGGACCTAAGATACCAAAATCGCGAATGATGCAAGGATGTCTTTATCGAGGGGATATCAAGAACTGACTCCACTGGGGACAAAAGACCGGGAAGGATGTCTCAATCCGTTTTAGGAAGAGAATCCATTTTTCTCTTTTCGGGAAAGCAAGTGTATGCTTCACCGGGGAATGATAGCTTTGTAAGAAAAGCTTACCTATCGACATTATCGACTATCAGCATGGGGATAGACTTGTTTAATAATGCGAAGGTGAAAGGTATGAAACTATATTTCCGACTATCAGCATGGTGATAGACTTGACATGGTAAAAAGAGTTTCAAAGGTTCGGTTAATATTACCGACTATCAGCCTCGTGATAAAATGATTACCGACTATCAGCCTCGTGATAGCGGTTCTGAAGACAAGATCAATTATCAGCCGAGTGATAAAATGATTCTGGAGACTTTGCTAGGGAAATTATTGGTTATTCAGCCTTGTGAACAGTAATAAGGCCCTGATTGTCAAATGGTCTTCATGATTGATTTCCTTAAGAGGAAAAAGTCTTTTGGAAGAGACATAAGCTGCTCAGATGATGAGGCTATTGCTTATTGTCTATTTTTCACGACTCTATTTGGGGAATCGGAATTTGAATATTTGGTAAAGACAGGGTTCTTTCCATGAATGATTTGGAAAGAAACGGTCAAACAAGACTTTGTACCCATGAGGAATGAACTCGAATGGGGATTTTCTCATTTGTTTCGAGAGGAGAAACTGAAGTAACCTTCTTCCACGAGGAATGATCTCAGTGGGGAACTGGAGAAAGAATATATTCTTTTTGCTTATGGGTGACAACCTACTGGAGAGATGACACGCCCGTACCTGTTTTTTTTCTTTTTTCCCTTTTTTTTTTTGAGGATAGATATATCCTAAACAAGTGATCTTAAAGCAAACATAAAAAAATGCAAGAATGCATAAATGATGCAAATATTTATGAATGATGAATGTCATGAATGTTGCATGCATGTTGACGATACTGACAGACAAAGAAGCATGTACTGGAGAAGGATCAACGTCGCAATACAACCAGATACTTGGTTAATGTTCTTCAACACGGTGCAGCTAACACGGGTGATGAATGGTGTTGCATGCTTTCAACTTCTTTGGGGAATACAAGCATCTTTCTTACTGAGATGGAAGAACTTCTTCACTGGAGATGAAAGATCTTCTTCACTGGGGATAAAAGAGCTTTTCTTTCCTGGGATAAGAATACCATTGTCTCATCATCTCTTTTGAGGAAAAGAACACTTCTCAGGGAGAATCTTTGGTTCATCCTATGGAGATAGTTGTTGATGTTCCTTCTATTGTTCACAACTCAAAGGAAAGTTTCGCTTTTATTTTGAAAAGAAAGGAAAAGTAAATTCATTTAAAAATTATTTTTTTCTTTTTCTTTCAAAAGTGAATAACACAATTAAAGTGTCATTTTGTAAGCTAAAAGAAATTAGAGATTGCAAACAAATGGGCACAAGGCTCAAATTTATTTAATAGGATGGTAATCAGCTAAAGGCGTGATTCCATTGAGTATTTACAAAAGTTGGAAATGGTAAATATGCGGAAAAGGCTACATTGAAAGCAATGACCACTATTCTCCCTAACAACTTTGAGTTCCAACTGTGCTTGTCGCTTCAGATTGGTGATGATTTCATTGTAGAGCCTTTGATGAAAAAGACTCCTCAGGTGACGAAGTACGGACTGATGCAGTTACTTTGTCATAAATCCTTAACTTTTTCCTAGATTGCCCTTTCAGGTTTTCAATCTACCAGGATGAATTTTTTCTGTTTATTGTCTCTAATTTTTGCCTGGACCGCCCTTTCGGGTTTTCAGTCCACCGAGACGCTCATTTTTGCCTAAGTCGCCCTTTGCGGGTTTTCAACTTACCGAGCTGTTCTTTTGTCTTTTTTTAGACAAAGTATTTCTTGACTGCATCAGCATTCACAGGATGTGGGTGTTCATCACCATCCATGGTTGCAAGAGTCATGGCGCCGCCAGAAAATGTTCTTTTGACAACATACGGGCCTTCGTAATTAGGAGACCATTTGCCCCTAGAATCTGGTTGAAAAGACAAGATCTTTTTAAGCACGAGGTCACCTTCTTGAAATTCACGAGGTCGAATCTTTTTGTTGAAGGCTTGTTTCATCCTTGCTTGGTATAACTGTCCATGGCATAGAGCAGTCATACGTTTTTCTTCGATTAAATTCAACTGATCGTATCTGCTTTGACACCATTCAGCCTTTGATAACCTAGTCTCCATGAGGACTCTCATTGATGGGATTTCAACTTCTACGGGGAGCACAGCTTCCATGCCGTATACTAGAGAGAAAGGGGTTGCCCCTGTTGAAGTACGCACTGAAGTACAGTATCCATGTAAAGCAAATGGCAGCATTTCGTGCCAGTCTTTGTAAGTGACGACCATTTTCTGGACAATCTTCTTGATATTCTTGTTTGCGGCTTCAACAGCGCCGTTCATTTTTGGTCTGTAAGGAGAAGAGTTATGATGCTCAATCTTGAATTCCTCACATAATTCTTTCATCATTTTGTTGTTCAAGTTTGAACCATTGTCAGTAATGATCTTGCTAGGAACACCATATCGGCAAATGATGTTATGCTTGATAAACCTCACAACCACTTGTCTTGTAACATTGGCGTAAGATGCTGCTTCGACCCATTTGGTGAAGTAATCAATAGCCACTAAGATGAAACGATGACCATTTGAAGCTTTCGGTTCGATCATTCCGATCATGTCGATACCCCACATGGAGAAAGGCCATGGAGATGAGAGAACGTTGAGTAGAGTCGGTGGCACATGGATCTTATCTGCGTAGATCTGGCACTTGTGACATCTCTTCACGTGTTTATAACAGTCAGATTCCATTGTCAACCAATAGTATCCAGCTCTTAACATTTTCTTGGACATTGCATGCCCATTTGAATGAGTTCCAAAGGACCCTTCATGCACTTCATGCATTAACATGTCTGCTTCGTGTCTGTCCACGCATCTGAGAAAAACCATGTCGAAGTTTCTTTTGTATAGCACATCTCCGTTCAGGAAGAAACTGCTAGAAAGCCTCCTTGGAGTTTTCTTATCTTTGTTTGATACCCCAAGTGGGTACTCTTGAGTTTGAAGGAAGCGTTTGATGTCGTGGAACCACGGTTTATCATCGATGACTGCTTCAGTTGCAAACACATAGGCGGGCCTTTCAAGGCGCGTAATTCTGACTTTAGGCATATCGTTCCAATGATTGACTTTGAACATGGAAGATAAAGTAGCCAAGGCGTCTGCCATTTGATTCTGATCTCGAGGTATATGATGCAATTCAACCTTGTTGAAGAAAGTCAACAAACGTCTTGCATAATCTCTGTAAGGAATCAAGCCAGGGTGGTAAGTTTCCCATTTGTCTTTGATTTGGTTGATCACGAGGGCTGAATCTCCATATATGTCTAGGATCTTGATCCTTAAGTCAATGGCTTCTTCAAGACCCATGATACAAGCTTCATATTCTGCGATGTTGTTGGTGCAATCAAATAGCAATCTAGCGGAGAATGGGATATGAGTACCCTTGGGAGTGATGATGACCGCCCCAATTCCATTGCCAAAAGCGTTTACTGCTCCATCAAAAATTAGGCCCCATCTTGATCCAGGATTAGGACCTTCTTCAGGTAACGGTTCGTCACAATCTTTCATCTTCAAGTACATGACATCTTCATCAGGAAAGTCAAACTTGAGAGATTGATATTCATTAATTGGCTGATGCGCCAAGTGATCGGCGAGAATGCTTCCTTTGACCGCTTTTTGAGCACGGTACTCGATGTCATACTCGGATAACAACATTTGCCATCGGGCAATCCTTCCTGTTAAGGCAGGCTTTTCAAAGACATACTTGATCGGATCCATTTTGGAGATTAACCAAGTAGTATTGTTGATCATGTATTGGCGGAGACGTTTTGAAGCCCAAGCCAAAGCACAACATGTTTTTTCGAGCATGGAGTAATGAGACTCACAATCTGTGAATTTCTTACTCAGGTAATAGATGGCATGCTCCTTCTTACCGGTTTCATCTTTCTGTCCAAGCATACAACCCATGGATTCTTCCAACACGGTAAGGTACATGATTAGTGGTCTTCCTTCAACCGGAGGAATCAATATTGGTGGTTCTAACAGGTATTCCTTGATACTGTCGAACGTTTTCTGGCAATCTTCAGTCCATACAACCCCTTGATCTTTGCGGAGAAGCTTGAAAATTGGCTCACAAGTAGCAGTCATTTGAGAGATAAATTTGGAGATGTAGTTCAATCGTCCAAGAAATCCTCTTACTTGCTTTTCAGTTTTTGGTGCAGGCATCTCTTGAATAGCTCTGACTTTCTCGGGATCTACTTCAATTCCTCTTTGGCTGACAATGAAACCCAGGAGTTTTCCAGATCTAACCCCAAAAGTACATTTGTTAGGATTCAAGCGAAGCTGATATTTCCTTAGTCGTTGAAACAACTTCAAAAGGTATTCAATATGTTCTTCTTCTGTGCTGGACTTGGCTATCATGTCGTCCACATAAACTTCAATTTCTTTATGCATCATGTCATGAAAGAGAGTAGTCATTGCCCTTTGGTAAGTCGCGCCTGCATTCTTTAATCCAAACGACATCACTTTGTAGCAAAAGGTACCCCATGGGGTGATGAAAGATGTCTTCTCCATGTCTTCGGGAGCCATCTTTATCTAATTATAACCGGAGAACCCATCCATGAAGGAAAAGACGTTGAACTTAGCGGTGTTATCAACCAGCATGTCAATATGTGGTAATGGAAAGTCATCTTTTGGACTGGCTTTGTTCAAGTCACAGTAGTCAACACACATTCTGACTTTGCCATCTTTCTTCGGAACTGGAACTATGTTGGCCAACCATTGAGGATACTCAGAGGTGACAAGAAAACCTGCGTCGAGTTGCTTTTGAACTTCTGTTTTGATCTTGTTAGCCATATCAGGGTGAGTCCTTTGCAATTTCTGCTTAACTGGCGGACATTCTGGCTTCAATGGCAAGTAATGCTGAACAATATTGGTATCCAACCCAGGCATGTCTTGGTAGGACCAGGAAAACACGTCAACATATTCTTTGAGAAGGTCTGTCAACTAACTCTTGATATCAGTATCAAGCAGCGATCCAATGGTCACTTCTTTTTTGTCTTCTTCAGAACCCAAGTTGATCTTTTCTAAAGGCTCTTTGTGAGGCAGAATGGCTCTTTCCTTGTGCTTAAGTAATCGAGAGATCTCGTCCGGAATCTCTTCTTCTTCCTCTTCTTCAGCTTCGAACACAGGAAACTCAAAGTTGGGAGAGGGCACAGGGTTATTGCATTCAATGGGTTTATCAATAGTAAATCTGCACATATGATTTATATTTATTTCAGAAAATTTATGAATGTAAGAGTGTATGCAGATTTTTTTTTTGAAAATTTTTTTTTTTTGGTTTTTTAGGATTACCATTTCCAGAAAAAAGCAAAAAATAAAACACATAGTGTAGGGAATTCAAAATGACACTCTATTTATGATTCATTTTTGAAACAAAGCCCTAAATACAAACTCATTTGTCTTGGGCAGGAAAAAGAGGGAAACTTTTAAAACAAATCCCTATACACAAAGTTATTTGGGCAAAACAAAACATTTAAAAGTAAAGCCCTATAAAACATCTCTCTGCTTTGGGCAAGGCAGGAGGTCAAAATAACAGCGAGGTGATTACTTTGAGCGGCGAATAACATTCGGAACGTCGACAGCTTTCCAGTAACAACGAACTCCTCTGTGTATTATGTATTCAGGAAAATTCTCCTCAGAATTATCTTCAGTATTGACATTGACTGCTGGTCGAGCAGGATTTGAAGGTCCTGGTTTGTCAACCTTGTTCTTTGTAGAGTTGAGACAGTCTTCTTCCACTTCTTGAAGAGCATAAGACGAGTCACAATCTTCAGAATTTTCAGGATGTAATTCCCAATCTTCAGGATGAAGAGACTCATTATCAGAGACACTTTCTAAGTCAACTGCGGGGCCATCTTCCCCTTCATCTTCAAAAATGGCATTTATGTGATAATAACCATCTTCGTTGTTATCAATCTTTGTAGATGCGTTGAAGCTGAAATCTTCAATAATTTCAGGTTGCTGTGAAAATTGAGAGCATTGGTAAGCCTCTTCTGGTTGACTATTATATTCAAAGGGATCTCCCCATCCAGTTGGTTGGATGTCTTCAATCGCAATCTTTGAACTTTCAGGTGCAGTATATTTCACCATATAATCAAATTTTCCACTTGGTTGTCCCAAGGTGTCCCAAACCTCTGCAGGAATAGGCGGAATTTCTTTAGCACTTGTTTTGACCTTGCCTCTGGGTTTCTCATACGGTTCTTCCTGAGATATGTATCCCGAGTCATTGAGATAACATTTCCATTCTTCTTCAGGATCGGGTAGACCTTCTTCGACGCATTCTTCGATAAGGACATTAACCTCTTGAGGAATCGGGTTAAGGAACCCTCCACTAATGAATGTTTCTTTGATCGGACGAAGGGTTTCATCCTTCTTGGTGCAGTTTGAGAATGTTGGTGAACATCCGAGTCCTGTTCTGGTTTCATTATTGGTAGGGATCACAACTTGCCCCCAGCCAGTAGTAGTTCCATCTTTCACTACTTTCACTGCCTCTTTGTAAGAAGAGATTGATGCTTTCTTTTTGGAAGATTCATCTTCTAAAGAGAGACCTTGGAACTGCGTTCCTTCCTCATTATCAGCAGTAATGAAAGAGAAATTGGATAAATGGCTCACCATCAAGGCTTGCTCCCCACTTATTGTTACCAACTTTCCATTTGTTACAAATTTAAACTTTTGATGGAGCGTAGAAGTTACTGCCCCTGCTTCATGGATCCATAGTCGTCCCAACAGACAGCTATAAGCAGCTTGAATGTCCATGACCTGGAAGGTGATTTGAAATGTATGTGGACCAATTGTCATGGGAAGGTTGACTTCGCCGATAACAGATTTTCGCGATCCATCAAATGCTTTGACTACTACACCACTGAACTTCATAGGCATTCCTTGGTAAGATAAACGAGCAAGAGTCGTCTTTGGCATCACATCCAAGGAAGATCCGTTGTCTACCAGCATGTTAGACAAAGAGTCTGACTGACAGTTCATAGAAATGTGCAGAGCAAGATTGTGATTTCTACCCTCCTCGGGGAGTTCTTCATCACAGAAGCTTAAATTGTTGCAAGCTGTTATGTTGGCTATTATCCCATCAAAATGGTCAACAGTCACATCATGATCCACAAAAGCTTGATCTAATACTCTCATCAGGGCTTCCCTATGGGCTTCTGAATTCAACAACAATGAAAGTATTGAGATCTTTGAAGGAGTCTGCATAAGCTGATCCACAATCTTGTATTCACTTCTTTTGATAAGCTTCAAAATTTCATCAAAGTCAGGATTGACATTGGTTCCACTGGATTGGCCAACATCAGTGCTTGTATTACTGATAGGAGTTTCCACAGGATTCCCCACTGGTGTATTAACAGGATTTTGCCTGGTTGCGGGAGCAATAGGCTGCTTTGGAGGTAGTGGAGTGTACACACGTCCACTTCTTGTTACTCGACTCACATCAGCGATGTTCACGACAGATGAAAGAGTAGGTAAAGGAACTTCTTGTCCATCCTTTATCATTGTTGCATTGTAGTTGTATGGAACTGCCTTGTCAGAGTCATAAGGAACAGGTCCAGGTAGACAAATGATCAAAGGAGCAACAGGAACCCTTGGCTTGTTGTAAGTAACTTCTATGCGCTCAGGCATGTTGAAATGAGGAATGATGACGTTAACTTTAGGCATTTCCGAGTTGATATCTGAGACTAAAAGCTCATACGGATAACATCCTATCATGTTAACTTCATCTTCATTCCTATTTCTGTAGATCTGAATAGTACCATTATCTAGCAAAACTTGAAGATCTCTTCTCACAATCGAACATCCATGAGGATCTACACAACATATGCTACAGGGACCGTAGTGATGCTGGCGAAAATTCTGCCCTTGACAGAGAGTAGCGTGCATTTGTACCAAATCTGCTCTTGAGAAATTGATGTCATAGATTCGGTATGGACCAGGACATCCATACACCATGTTTACAACCTGCCCTCCATGATTGAGGAGCGGATTTGCTTGCACATTAGGATTCAAATTTCTGAAAGAGAGAAGATTAGATCTAACCAACCTCTGAACTTCATATTTCAAAGCTATGCAATGCTCAAGATCATGGCCAGGTGCTCCTTGATGATAAGGGCATGAGACCTCAGCTTTGTACCACCATGGTAGTTTCTCAGGTATTGGTGGTGGTGCTTTAGTTTGAACAAGACCTATTTCAATCAAAGCAGGGTACAACTCTGTGTAGGTCATTGGAATTGGACCAAACTGTGGAGCTCTTTGTACACGATTCTGATTGTTGTTAAACTGTTGAGCCTGTTGTCGAGGCTGTTGTTGTTGAAACTGTGGGGTAAATCCCGGATTTGGTGCTGTATTAATGGCTGGTGCGATAGCAGCAATCTGTCGTTGACGATTGACATTTCCTCTTGGCCTCCCTTGGGATACCATGTCAACACTTTGTTCTTTCTTCTTTGGGAAACCACTTCCAAACTTTTTGGTTCCGCTTGAAGACCCACCTTCTTTAGTTAGACGTCCGGTTCGGACTCCTTCTTCTAGACGCATCCCCATGTTTACCATTTCGGTGAAATCACTTGGAGCACTATCAATCATGCGTTCATAGTAAAATGGGCCAAGAGTATTCAAGAAGATCTTTGTCATCTCTTTCTCTTTTAACGGAGGATTAATCTGAGCAGCAGTTTCTCTCCATCGTTGGGCATACTCTTTGAAAGCTTCATGGTCTCTCTGAGCCATGGATCGAAGCTGATCTCCGTCTGGAGCCATATCCGAGTTGTATTTGTATTGTCGGACAAAGGCCTCGCCTAGGTCGTTGAAAGATCGAATGTTAGTGAAAAACATGTCATTTTAAACCTAATAAAAAACATATTAAATAAATATATTTTTTTGTGATTTTTTTATATTCATAAAATATATGTGTTAAATAAAGAGTGTACAAAAAATGAAGCAAAAATGAATTGATTTGGTTAGTTAATTAATTAGTTAAAGTTGTTAAGAAAATTGAAGAAAATAAGTGTTAAAAAAATAAGGTTTGGTCCTGCCAGGGTTTGAACCCACGCCCTCACTCTCACCAGCCAAAACACTTACCAACTGAGCCACGCTTGTGGCTTGTAACACACACGCGTTCCATTGATTATATTTAAAAACAAACCTTTGAATTTTCTGAATCACAAAATGGCGCCAAGAACACACCTTCAACTGAAATTCGAAAATCTTCAAAACTGTGTTGTTTTGATCAAGTAAAGGGTCTATCTCACTCGGTTTTGCACGAGGAACATGATGGTGATCTCACAAATTATTTATTTTTGCTCTAAGGTGGTTAATTTTTGCATGAACATGAAGAACCCTAGAACTGAAATTCAATGTGAAATCGTGTGTATGCAAGTTCTGGTGCAATTGATTGAGGGTTAATGATCCTCATAGGTGCAGAAACAAGATGGTATATCAATATTTTGTTTATGATGCATGTATGTATGAGTTTGAAGTTCATGAGGCTTACCTTCAAAAACGGCAAAAATGGAGATTGAATTCTTCAATAGAGGTGTTACAGATGCTTTGTAATGATCTGGATAGCTTCAATGATGATTATGGAACATGTCTGGATGCTTGGAGTGAACTGAATTCATCTGAGCATAGCCATGGGACCCGATCTGCAGTTGCTTGGAGTGAGGATCGAATTTGATGATGGAGGTGTTTCAGATCATGAATGATGGTTGGGATAGTTCACATATGGTATATGGAATGTGTTTGGATGATTAGCTTGGACAGAATTGGCCTGGAATTGATTTTGGCATGATAAGGCTAGTGTTATGCATATTTGGAGGTTGAAGAGTGATTCTGAGATTTGAGGTGTTTTGGGGTGTGTGAATGGATCAAGCACATCCCATATGATGTTTATGAGTTGTGGGAAGCATTACTTTGGCCAGAACATCAAGGGTTTGGAGGTTGAAGTTTCTACCCCTTTGAAACTCATGAAACTTGCAACTTAAGAAAGAAGAGAGAAAACCTATGATTATGAGGTTTTGGTGTGATTTTGAATGAAGTTTGGACCTCTATTTATAGGCCAAGGATTCTGAATGCAGAGCTTTGCAAGTTGATCAAAGAATGGTGATTTGGCATTTGGAGATAAAATGGAATCTTTACATTAAATGCAAATGGTTAAAAGTGACTTAACCATGGTTAATCTTCCAAGCTTCTTATCCTCTTCCATTCTGATCTTCAAATTAGAAAATATCTCTCAATTATTGCATTGATGCATCATTAGTTGCATTATAGGTCATGTAGTGTTGAAACTTAGTGAAAATGGTTTGAAATTTCAAGTGAAAATGATCACTAAATGCATAATTCAAAGCCATAGCTATGCTCCATATTTTTTCATGCTCTTGGACATTTTGGAAAGCTCATGTTATGTACTTCAAAACCCTAGTTGAAAGTTTCTTCAAGACCTTTAAGGAAATGGGTGAAAAAGATCCATGAACTTTGAAGAAAGTGAGATTTTAAGTGAAATTTTCAAAAGATACCAACTTTGAAGCTCCATATCTCTTAAATGGTTGATCTTTTGGAAAATCATTTTATGTGACAAAGTTGTTCATTGGATCAAAATCTACAACTTTCATGTTGGAAGTTTTTTTCAGTTTGTAGGTGAAATTTTGAGTTATTCCCTTCCAAAGTTTGGAAAAAACCATTGAAAAACACTTAATTTTTCTAAGTATGGAAAGTCAAACTTTTGACTTTTTGATTCTTGATTGATTTTATTGATTTTACTTGATCAAATGACTTCATATATCATATATTGATGATTTGAAACTTCAAAATTCATGGTTGACCAAATTTTCCAAAAAGTCAATGGTGATCTTGTACAGTTGACTTTTTCAGACGAATCGCGTTTCTGGAGATTTCAACTGAACCAAGCTATCCTTACCAAATGAATGGTATGAATGGATCATGTTGAGTTATTGGAGGACCTTGAGCCATGGTTTAAGTTGTGGCACCATGTTCTGATTAAAAAGTCAGTGGTTCAGGTGAATTAGGTCAAAAACCCTAATTGTCGACCTGATGAAATTGATGACTGTGGATCTTGAATTGAGATGTAATTTCCATTGGATATTGTCATAAGGATTATTTGAAGATGATTGAAACCTTTTAATGATCCCCTGGGGATTTTTAGGGTTTCCCAAATGTGATCCCTGATTTCAGTCCCTGATAGCTCAAAAACCCTAATCTGATGATTTGAAATTTCACTGTTGATCAGTCCCTGTGTTGGAGATGTCTTGAGTCAATAGATTAGGTCAAAATGATGTACTTGGGGTCTTGAGGTCATGTCCCAAGTCATTAGGTCAAATCCTGAGCAAAAGTCAGGGGTATGCTATCTTCAGTCAAAACCCTAATCTGGTTGATTCAAAGTCTCTGAGCTTGTTGAAATGAATCTTTGAGGACCAAATGTTGACTGTTGATGAAGATGGTTATTTTGAGATGAAGGGAGAACAAAACCCTAATTGTTACTTGTACTGATGAGTGATTTCTTGTTTAAACCCTGCTGAGTCACAAGTAGCAAACACAAACTATGCAATTTGTTAGAGATGCAAATGATGCATATGCAGATGATATGAGGTGGTATCTTAGGTCAAAAATTGGGGTATGACAACTGGCACGATCATTCGAAAGAGTATATTTCTATATGGGTCGAGAAACTCAGGGACTTCGTCCCAACATGTATGTGTTCGATAACTGGACCCTATCGAAGAGGCCTGACAGCCCGCATCCTAGAGCTCGAAGGGTCACATTCAAAATCCCTGCAGACATACCCAAGGATAGATGGATGCAAGTTGGTGCGAGGACCAACAAATGGCGAAGTTGGGACCAAGGGGGAAGAACTGCAATGGCATATAGGAAGCAATTCCAGACCTCAAATCGAGAGATGTACAGGTTGGAGAATTACAAAGGCAAAAATTTTATGTCTAGATCCCAATGGAGAAGGCACCAGAGGATGAAGAAGGCCCAAAGGGAATATAAACCAAAGGAGATTGGAGAGTCTAGTAGTAACCAAATCCTAACGCAGGGGGCAAGGACAAGTAAACCTCCAGTGGAATGCAAGTTGTTCGATTCTGAAAATGAGAAAGAAGAAGAAAAGATGCATTCCAGCCCTTGGAAAGAAGACAATAGGATGATAAATGATTTCGACTCAGACGGAGTATCATATATAAACTTCAATTGCAATGTTGTGTCAGTACTCCCTCATGAGTTTAACCAAGAAACAGAAGCTGAAGATTGTGAGGAAGCTGATGCGAAAGAAATGGCAAGACACAGACCTGTGTGTTATTATGTGCTAAACAATGGGGCAGTCGAAGAGCAGAATGCCTTCTTCGAGAGGCCTGGTGAAGGTATGAGGAACCATCTAAAACCACTCTACAGAAGGGCTAAGATTGAAAATGTTGGCATTAACAAAGTCCTAGTAGATGGGGGGGCAGCAGTGAACCTAATGCCCCAATACATGCTGAAGAGAATTGGTATGTTCGATACTGATATAAGGCCACATAACATGGTCTTGTCTAACTATGAAGGCAAAATAGGGCAAACTTTAGGAGTCATTCAAGTGAATTTAACTGTGGGTTCGGTCACAAGGCCAACGATGTTCATGGTGATACCAGCAAAGGCGAATTACAATCTTTTGCTAGGAAGAGAGTGGATGCATGGAGTTGCTGTAGTGCCTTCGACAATGCATCAAAGATTAACCATTTGGAGGGAAGATGGTATAGTAGAAAACATTGAAGGAGATCAGAGTTACTACATGGCCGAAGTTAATCAAGTCAATAAAACCAGTTTCGAAAGGAACTTGGCAAACATAGGGCCTTGCCATGCTGCGAAAGATATATACACCCCAAATAAGAATGCTTTATACTATTTGCCTTTACACCCAAATGGATTCCATTGGAATAGAGAAATAATGGACGGTCAAGAAGATACCGCACCAATAGAGCATTTGCCAACAATACGGCCAACAGACTGGGATGACGACGTTGATGATGTCTGAATCATCCTTCTTCGAAAGGATTTCGGCTTACATAGCCGAGAACAAAAGAAAGACAGCTCTCGAAGCCGAATTATCAAACACGACTAACGATGCAATTCAAAGAGAGGCAGAAACGACGGGTTCTGGGATACATTTGATCCCTTAATCTCCTGAAGACACAGTTCAAGCTGAAAAGATCTCAGGTGAAGAGGTGAGTCAAAGGCTAGACGCAATCTACGATGGAGAACCTTTGGGATTCGAGAAAGACCCAATGGCGTCAAATATAAAGATGTTAGCCCAAGATCCACTCGAAGAAGTAAGTCTTGGAGACGGAGATCAGAAGAGGGATACATACGTCAGTGCAAAATTAGAGCCGGTTTTGAAATCAAGAGTCATTGCGTTATTAAAAGAAAACAAAGATTGCTTCGCATGAGATTACGATGAGATGCCTGGTTTAGGGAGAGATTTGGTCGAATTAAAGCTGCCCATAAAGGAAGGAAAAAAGCCCATCAAGCAAACTCCTAGGAGGTTCGCACCGGAGATTCATTCGAAGATCAAAGCAGAGGTCGAGAGACTTCTACGTTGCAAGTTCATCAGAACTACAAGGTATGTTGAATGGATTGCTAATATTGTGCCGGTTATTAAAAAGAACGGTTCATTAAGAGTATGCAGAGATTTTCGTGATCTGAATGCAGCAACGCCTAAGGATGAATATCCCATGCCTGTGGCAGAAATGCTAGTAGATTCAGCCACAGGCTTCGAATATCTAAGTATGTTGGATGGATATTCTGGGTATAACCAGATCTTCATTGCAGAAGAAGATGTGTCCAAAACAGCTTTTCGTTGCCCAGGGGCAATAGGCACCTACGAATGGGTTGTAATGCCTTTTGGTCTAAAAAATGCTGGGGCAACTTATCAAAGAGCAATGAATTCTATATTCCTTGATTTTATAGATACCTTCATGCAAGTATACATAGATGACATTGTTGTAATATCTGTTTCAGATTACAGTCATCTTGACCATTTGAGCCAATCATTCGAAAGAATGAGAAAACATGGCTTAAAGATGAATCCCCTTAAATGTGCTTTCTTTGTGCAGGCTGGAGATTTCCTTGGCTCGTAGTCCACAAAAAGGGAATAGCAATTAATCAGAATAAAACAAAGGCTATTATGGAAACAAAGCCTCCATCCACGAAGAAAGAACTACAGTCTTTACTAGGAAAGATAAACTTCTTAAGAAGATTTATCTCTAACTTGAGTGGACGCACACAAGCTTTTTCCCCCTTACTTCGACTCAAGCAAGGAAGGTTTGAATGGCATGCTGAACATCAAGAAGCTTTTGAAAAAATCAAGCAATACTTGATACATCCAGCAATATTGTCTCCCCCAAATGGGAAGAAGCACATGCGCCTATATATTTCAGCTTCAGATAATACAATAGGTAGCATGTTAGCTCAAGAAGACGACAATGGCATCGAAAGAGCCATTTATTACTTAAGTAGAGTACTCAATGATGCAGAGACTAGGTATAGCGCAATAGAAAAACTCTGCCTTTGTTTATATTTCTCTTGTATCAAACTCAAGTATTATATAAAGCCAGTTGATGTTTATGTTTCGTCTCATTGTCATGTTATTAAACATATGCTATCAAAACCAATATTGCATAGTCGAATTGGCAATTAGGCTTTGGACCTTACTGAGTACTCTTTGATATTTCAACCCCTTAAGGCAATGAAAGGTCAGATCGTATCAGATTTCATTGTTGACCATGCAGTGGTTGAGAACCCTCAACAATATGTAGAATTGAAGCCTTGGAAGTTATACTTCGATGGTTCGACCCATAAAGAAGGAACCGGCGTTGGAATACTAATAATTTCTTCTGATGGAATTCCAACAAAGCTCAAGTACAAGATTGAAGGTCCCTTATGCTCCAACAACGAAGCTGAATACGAAGCACTGATCGTTGGACTTGAAGCTTTGTTAGAATTGGGGGCAACCAGAGTCAAAATTAAAGGAGATTCCGAACTAGTGATTAAGCAACTGACGAAGGAATACAAATGTATCAAAGAGAATTTGATCATGTATTTTGTCATAGCAAATAGGATGCTTAAAAAATTCGAGTACGTGGAGTTAAATCACGTCTCAAGGTTGAATAATCAAGAAGCGAATGATTTGGCACAATTAGCCTCAGGATACAGGGTATCAAAAGAAAAACTAGAAGAACTGATCGAAGTAAGAGGCAAAGCAATGGCCACCAAGCTTTCCCCAAGTGATCTGGAGAGCTCACAATTAGGTTTCGCTAACAAAGAGGAGTTTGAGGTTTTAAATATAGACTCTTTAGCAGACACAGATTGGAGGAGTCCAATTGTGAACTATTTGAAAGACCCTTCGACATACACGGATAGAAAGGTAAAGTATCGAGCCTTATCATACTTCCTGATGGGAAATGAATTGTTTAAGAAAACTCCTAAGGGAGTTTTGCTAAAGTGTCTGGGTGAAGCGGAAGCATATTTGGCTCTCTCAAATGTACATAGTGGAGCAAGTGGTGCACACCAAGCGGGGCACAAAATGAAATGGCTTTTGTTTCGATATGGAATGTATTGGCCCTCTATGTTAAAAGATTGCATAGAATTTGCAAAAGGATGTCAAGAATGTCAAGAACATGCAGGTATTCAACATGCTCCTGCAAATGAATTAAGTTCAATAATAAAACCATGGCCTTTCAGAGGTTGGGCACTAGATTTAATTGGGGAAATTCACCCCAAGTCTTCTAAAGGTCAAAGATATATCCTAGTAGGAATAGACTACTTCACAAAATGGGTCGAAGCGATACCACTTGAAAATGTGGATCAGGAGGCTGTGATTGTGTTTATTCAAAGACACATTATATACAGATTCGGAATCCCGGAAAGTATAACCACAAATCAAGGATCAGTGTTTACTGGGCGAAAGATGCAAGATTTCGCCAAAGAAATGGGGTCCAAGTTGTTAACCACTACACCCTACTACGCTCAGGCAAATGGACAAGTTGAAGCAGCAAATAAGATAATAATTGGTCTTATAAAGAAACACGTAGGGAAAAAACCTAAGAGTTGGCATAAAACTTTGGACCAAGCACTCTGGGCCTGTCGAACGTTTCCAAAAGAAGCTACAAACACTACACCTTTCCAATTGACGTTCGGACATGATGCAGTGATCCCAGTTGAGATATACTTGCAATCAGTCTGGATCCAAAGACAGGCAGAAATTCCTTCAAACACGTATTGGGAATTGATGATAAACGAATTAGTGGATTTGGACGAAGACAGACTTCGAGCGTTGGAGATGATAAAAAGACAAAAAGAAAGGGTGTCCAAAGCATACAATAAAAAGGTGAAAGGTAAAACATTTATTAATAATAACTTAGTTTGGAAAGTTATCTTACCTATAGATCGAAAGAATCAGGTTTTAGGCAAATGGTCCCCACACTGGGAAGGACCCTTTCGAATCTTAAAAGTATTCTCAAATAACGCTTATGAGATAGAAGAGTTGGCAGAAGATCGCAGGATCTTAAGAGTGAATGGGAAGTATCTAAAAAGATACAAACCAAGCATGCACGAAGTAAAAATTGCAAAAACGTAGATATTTAAAGTATGCTACATAGGCCAAAATGGTTGAACAAGCACCAAGATGGCTTCGTGTCCAAGCAAGATATATGGTAAATAAAGTAAGAAGACAGAGCAATGTCAAAATATATTTAATTACGATTAGAAGAGTACATTCATTTTGGAAAATTGTGTTTCCACGGACAACAAGGGCTACAGAAATAGAAGCATACTAGAGGCTATCAAAAGGAGCATTCAAAATTATGAACAATAAAACTAAGACCTATAACACCTCCATCAAAGCCTCAAACAACGCACCCTCTAGTTGATCCTTTGTTCTATACCTTCCAAGGACAGCAGGGGCAAGCTTTTTGCTTCGAAGAGATCTAGGGATCCTTCCCTACACATTCTTCTCACTATGCCTTTTTTGAGAAACATGTAGGACAGCAACCTTCCATAAGGAAGACATGTCACTATGCCTTGACGAGAGGAAGCCATAGCAATATCTTCGACAAGTTTCTTGAAGATCAGCAATGGAAAGTTGATTTTCCTTCCCCGGAGAGCACAGAGTATGAACTCCAGATCTTCCATCATGATGTTGTATTTATCATGGTTTCGTGGACGAAAGTTTCCCACTGAAAGTTGGTGCCAAATCTTAATGATCTTAGCGCTAAAGGGATCATTAGTCATGAGGGCCCTCAAGACATCAGAGGTAGTCATGTTAATGATGTTATCATCAAACGCTTCTCCAAGATTATCACACCTCAGCAGTTCAGAGATGGTTGAGAGAGTAATGGTAATATGAGCCCTTCGAACCTGAGACACAATGGTGGTTCTCCCTTCTGGATCTATGCGGAGGGACGCAAACATCCGGAAGTATGCTAGCATGTTAGGATAAACGGACCCCTCCAGGATTCCCTGGTAAAACTGGAGTTGTTGGTTGGCAAAGAGTGCGCCAACATTGATGTGGCTCTCATCGAACTCTTCCACAGAGAGTTTGAAATCCTTTTTGATGCAGGACCTGATGGTAGCGTAAGTCAAAGGTTGCGCCATTTTGAGGAAGAGAGTACAAGGGGTTTTTCAAATTCTGTATTTGAAAGAGTATAAGGGGAAGAAAGGAAACTTTGATAAGAGTTTGGTGAGAGAATGAAGGAATGAGTAGAATGCTAAGCCTTATATAGAGTACGTTGGCCATAAAAGAATGGTTTATCTTTTAAGTGTTGATTGGACCGCGTTTGGTTTCCCCAAGAGAAGTTATGAAGTTCGCCGTTTCCCGCCTTGGAAGTTGAAGTGTTATCATTTTAGAAACTGATACACGCACGTCCCAAAGTAGACATTTTGAAAAGTGATGTGATCATTTAATGACAGTTGCGGCTAAGGGAGTGGAAACGTCAAGTCTAGGCTCAAAGAGGTTGCGAGGAGTAATTATGCCACATAGATGCACTATCATGGTCATTATGACAGCTAGAAAAAAATAATAAGTAAATTTTTGACAATTTAAGAATTGTTAAAATATTATTTATAATAGTTGCAAAAGATGACATATAGATAATTGGAAGGAAAAGTGTGCATAGATTCCTGGACTAATCTCCAATACAGAAAGACAAAGAGCTAAATTCAAAAGATGTTACAGAAATTGGGACAATTAGTAAAAGTCCTTAGGAAGACTATCTTTCATTTTGGCATATTGAGAAGCCCACAATGTCAAACGATGTTCGATTAGTGCTTGCTGTTTGTTCAGTTCTTCGATCTCTGGCACTAACTTCTGCACCGCTTCGAGATGTTGAATTCCTGACTCCGCCACTTCGTTCAACTCGTGCTGCTGAGATCGTTTGATTTCTTCTTGACGGGTTTTAGCGTTACTTATTTTCTTTTCGAGACGTTTAATTTTCTGCTCCTAGGATTTGATGTTCGTCTCACAAGTTTCGTATTCTTCCTGGCGTTTTGTGTTCTCAAGCTCAAGGGCACTAGCCTTGTTGGTTGCGTCGTTGGCAGCTTTCCACGAAGAATTGTGAGAAACCATTTTTGCCTTGAGTTTTTCATCAACATCCCGTTTGTGAAGATTGTCAGCTTGAAGTTCATCTAGAAGAGAACTTAGCGAGACAATTACGTCGGAGACTTCGTCCGAGACCTGGAGTAGATCCACTTTCTTCAAAAGGTTGATCAACCCACAACAGCTGGTGGAGTCCTTGCGCGGAATTTCAATAAGATTGGTCTCAAAGAGCTTTTCCTTTATTTGACGAAGGAGCATTGGGATGCCATTCTCCTTACCACCGTCCGTCAAAGCAGTCAAAGAAGGCTCGAGCCGGATAGGCAAAATACCCTTAGCATTCACTATAGCCTTGAGAAAGCTTACGGGATTAGTCTCTTTGAGTTGTTCTAGTTCTTTAGGAGTAAGCACCACAGTGGCCTGCTTCTAAGTAGCCACAGGAGTGACTATATTCCCAAGAGTGGAAGTTTCATTATTGCTGGGAAGAGGCGAATTAGAAGTTTCATCTACATCTTCATGTTTAGAGATAATGTCTTCGCTCTCGATTGGTTGGTTGACTATGTTGCCACTATTTGAATTTTGTGGGATCTCTTCCATGTCTCCATCTCGATGGGTAAGTGGAGAAGAGTCATTTGAACGACTTTCCTCAGCATGCACAGGAGAGACGTTGGTCGTGATAGGTTGAGCATCTTCGAGAATTTCATAAAGGGCGGGAGATTTATGTTGAGAGACACCTATTACGTAAATCAAAGTTTGTTAAGACAAGAAGCCATCAAAAAGTTGTTTGTCAATCAAAGAGACAAATGCATACCTTGAAGGTTGCTAAGATCAATGTTGAGGTTTAAAGTGTTGAGATCAGAAGTAGCGGTGCCCACGTCATCCTATATCGACAAAGTAAGAGATAAACTTGGTTGTTAATGTTAAGTATAAAAGGTGATTATGTTAGAAGGTCCAAGTACCTTGTTTGGGACATTATCTGGGCTTGAGTTATGGCTTTCCACAATGGGAATAGCACAAACCTTTAAAGGTGATTCATCAGAAGATATCTTATCACTCGATGAGGTGAGTTTCGAAGTGCTAGATGCCTTTTCTTTAGTTAAAGGAATAGTAGCTTTTTGTCTTTTCTTCTCTGCTTGTCTGGTATGAGGAGGAGATTTATCTTCATCATCTGAAACATTGGTGGGAGAGACTTTCCGCTTTGAAGGGGTCGGAGGCTTCGAACTCTGGAAATGCATAATAATTAAAGTAAGCAATATTCATAAAATTACACAAGTCAGAATGTAAGGTACTAATATACCGTGAGTTTTTTTCCAGTAGTGACGGAGTCACTCCCACTTGTCTTGGTGCTTTTCGAAGCTCTAGCGCCTTTCTGTGCAGGGGCTTCCTTGATGCTTTTCTTTCGAGTAACGGATGTGAACAAAATAGGAATCAGTATTTCAGTGAAGAAGGAAAAGTTAGTCGAAGGATTGTCTAAACCCCAACCTTCAGGTATTGGAGTCAAGACACGAACGTGCTAAAGACCTATATGGAGATGTCCTTTGAAAGTATCCATGGTATGCTTAGTCAGGACCACTCGTTCAGCGCGTTTTTTAGATTGTTCCTGAAGGATTTTAATGGCATTCCCACACACAAACCAGTCTGGAAAAGGGGGGCTTAGAGCCACACCAAAATCAGCACTAGGTAGCGGAGGGAATTTTAGAGGATTAAGTTCAAAAGCCACTTTATAACGTAGTTCAGGTCGAACAGACATGGGCAATTTCAACTTATCCAGTTTAGCAGAAAACTTTTCACGTAAAATGACCGCAGCTTCACGAACGGTCCGACTAAGATCATCAGGCCTGTAGATAGTTTCAAAGAATTTTTGAAAGGCTTGGATTTCTTTACTATGAGTCGAAGTACCTTTATGGAAGTTCTCCTGCACATCAGCAAAAGCTTCAGTTAGTTCTTGAGTAAGGCTCTCAGCATCGAAGATTTGCGTAGTATAGTAATCTGTCCACCATTGATGAATATCTATGGTAGAATAAAAAGCAGGTTCGAAAGAGACGGGAGACAGAGTGGTGATGCCAACGTATTTGGAGATTTTTAACTCGTATTCATCTTCCTCTAGATGCATAGTGTGTAGGCACATGTGATTCCTTTTGTCATACATACATTTTGGTTTCAGTTGAACCAATCCAAATTGTCTCGATACCAGATTTGGTTGGTAACAAAGAAGACAACAGTGACTTTTGGGAGATCGAAGTCGGTGATATAACAGCTTTGGGGTAAAGAAAGCTTCCCAGATAGCCATGGATTCGGCTTGTTGATCTGGAGACATTGCTGGAAACTCTCGAGTAAACCACTCAGGACCCACTTTCCTTTGTACGAATGGAGCCATGGAGGGGCTAAATTAATAACGTTTAGCGAACATAATCATGTATGCTAAGAAGGTTTCATGAAGTTTGCCAGTTTCTTCTTTTGGAGTCAGGAGAGCCAATCTAGTTCCTTCTACCGTTCGATTTTTTATGGCCGGATCCTCTTCATTTACAGCACCTTGGTATGGGAGATGAGCTTCGAAAGTGGCGTTGAGCCATAACTGCAACAACAAGAAGGAACCAGCAAAGAGAAGAGATCCTGTTTTGTAGTTCTTAACGAGGTCTGTTGCTTCACCAACATTCTCGTAGATAAATCCTAGAATTAACTGGTTTAAGTTTAACTTTTTCCTAGCATTTATCTTGTTAGTCATACAAAGATATCTCTTTACTACTTGTATAGACCTAGAACAAAAAACGCATCTTGAAAGCCAGAGTGCTAGAAATGCAATATGTTCTTCATCTGAGACTTCTGCGGTCGTTTCGTCATGGTATCTTTGAATAAAAGCAGTGTAAGTGACTGTTGCTTCATTAAAGTGGATGGTGTCAGTATCCATAAAATTGGGATCGAAGGTTTCTCCAGTTGGTCGAAGCCCTGTGATAGCAGCTACGTCAAAAAGAGTAGGGGTAACCATTCCACATGAAAGGTGGAAAGTATTGTGAGAAGCATCCCAGAAATGAACTGACGTTACTAACATGGTTTGGTTATATTCTAAACCTGTTTTGGATAACTGGATTAGGTCATAAATCCCTAGTTGTTTCCAGAAAGAAGCCTTTTGTTTTTCCACTTTAGTTAGCCAAGTGTAATACAGGTCGGGATCTTTTGCTAAAGGGATTGACCTAAAGACTTTCACGAAATTGGTTACATAGTTTAACTTAATTTTTTTCTAAGGTCATAGTGGTTTCAATCAAAGTGTCGTCTACATTGTCAGTCTTAGCTAAGATTGGGTGACTGTCTTCATCTATTTTGTTCTTGCTAACCAAGGGCCTAGTTTTGTAATAAGCAAGAAATAATTTACCCAGAGAAGGGTTATTTCCTCCAGGTAAAGGACCCATGAAGGCATGAATTTTCCCACAAAGTTCAAAAGGAATGATTACCTGGGAAGCATAGATAGGACGAATTTCTGCGGCATTTGGGTCTGGAATGTGTTGTTGATTCCCTATTTGTGTAGGATTTTGAAGCTTCTGGATAGGTTGAAGAACATTTGAAGTTGAAGAAGACGACATAGATGAGATTGCTTTAAGAATTGGGTTAAACGAAACCAAAGGGGATTTCTTTTTTGTGATGATAGGAAGAGAATAGAAGTGAAAGTTATGTGAGGGTAGAAGTTCAAGTATTTAAAGGTTTAACGGAAACCCTTTCAAATCTTTTGGGTAAAAGTCAAAAGACACGCGGCAGGCGTTGATTTAATCCAATGGCGGTCGAACAGTTGTTAGCCTTACTCCTAATATATAGGAGTAATGATCATGAAGTAATGACAGAACGTGGGAATGTAAGTTCTGAGAAGACGTCTTTGAAAATGACAAGATGTTTTGAAAATGGAGTCATAAATGATTATGACTGTTGTACCCTAAATTTTGCCCCAACTTTTTATTTGCATCATTTACATTTAGTATTCTTATTTTATCTCAAAAATTAAAAAAAATATTAGTATATCTTTTGTTCATTTGCATTCATTCTCATTCAAAATATCAAAATATATACATGTTCATTGTGCACATTTTAATAGTTTTTCTGTCCGTTGATTATTAACCTCTCTTTGATTTTAATGTTTTAATTTTAATTCAATTTATTTTTTAGATTGAAATAGTATTAAAAAAATTTAAATCATTCTTTATTTTTTAGTATTATTTGTTTGTTATTTTTGACTTATTTTTATAGGTGCAAATAAATAGAAGGAGGTTCATGTGGGTTAGTTGGTCCAAGTTCCATTTTAGACTTAAGGCCCATTAGAAGTTTGAAGCAACTCACAAAAACCAGTCTTTATCTAAGTTGATTCAATTGAAGACCAAGTGTCAAAGCCCATATCATTTTGAATGAAAAATCTGTTGGGACCCATCTCAAATGCTCACACGATAAAAAAGTTTTCCCAGTATAAGCCATATTCACGTTTTACATCATGAATTGTGAAAGTTCTATGACATCACACATTTTGCATTTTTGTGACATCGCCTTTTACACTACAGACAAAATTATTTTCCAGCAAACGAAAATATCTTCATTTTCCTCACAGCTCTCATTCGTTTGCACCTCCCCACTCACCAAAAGAATCCCACAAAATCAGCATGAGAATTTCACCTCTAACAAACTTTGATTCTCTCTTCTCACAATTTCCATCGGATCCCTTTTTGATCTTATCTTTTTCTTCATCACAAAGACCATGATACCCTCATTCTCATGATTCTATATAAACAGATGCAATCACACATTCAAAGGGAGAGCGACCAACAGAAAGACACTCCAAACCTCTGCCAAAACTTCCCCTCAACACCAACAATGAGCCTAACAAAACTCTGCTGAAAATACAAACCTCAAACTCTCGCAACTTTCAACCTCAACTCACACCTTCAATATTTCATCCACATTTCATACACCTTTGCATACTCACAACCGAACCTCACAATCAACCTTCATCGTGAAACGACAACATATTCACCGTAAAGCTCATTTGCCTAACCACACCGCTCACATCGAGGAACAAACACTCAGACTGATTTTCATGCACAAGCAACAGAACATACCTCGTTTCATGTAAATCTGTCGTTTCTTTTATTTGCTTTAATTTTCGTTTTTTTACCTGAACCACAAAAACTCGATATAATCTGTAATCTCAACATCATAATGAAATCGGGGTATTAGGATTGATGGGGGTTTAGGGTTATTTCTTTTATGTATCTTTGTTGTGTTCATGAATGGAAGCCATGAAAGCTGTAAGCAAGGATTTTGCGAATGAGAGAGATGAGGGACGATACCATTGAGAGAGAGGGACGTTTTGAAATTAGGGTTTGTCTCCTTGGTAAACCCGGTTTTACTTAGGGGGTTTCGGGTCAGATCCGACCCAGTGACCTTTGGTCTTGAGACCAGCTTCCAGCTTTTGGGCTCAAACCTTGAAGCCCATGCGTTTTTAAATATATCACCACTGTTTTTCTGAAGATACCCCCAGCGCTTTTGTTTCATTTAATCCTCTAGCTCATCAACTTTTCTTAATTCTTAATCTATTTTTTTTAGTTTAGTTTTGTTACTTTTTTTTGTTAATCGTTTTTTTTTTTAAAAATATGATCTTTCCTTTTAATTCAAGAATAAATTAAAGTTTGTTTAGAATATAATTTTTGTTTGTATGTTTAAGTTTCTCTTATATCATCTTGTCGTATGCTTAGAATCGTTCAATCTTTCTCACTTCACACAATTTTAATAAACCTTGGTCAACACCAAGTTCCTTTTTTTTCATAATAAAAATCTTTAAATAATCGAATTGGTTTAGTCGATAATGGATGAATCAAGAGGGGTTTGTACGTACTTGTACAAGTTGCTCTAAAGCATTTAGGCGATGGCCGTTAAACCTTTGTTTGGATGCTTAGATTCCATTAAAGACTCCTTAAAATACGATTTATCTCACCCTCTTTACAAAAATGCTTTTTATAATCAAATCGAATTTTGTAAATAATGGATGAAAAGAAGGGTTTGTACGTACTTCTACAAGTTGTTCTAAAGCATTTAGGCGGTGGCCGTTAAGCCTTTGTTTGAATGCTTAGATTCTATTAAAGACTCATTCAAACTTGATTCGCCTCTTTTTTTTTTTACAAAAAAAACTCTAAAAAAAACAATTTTAACTCATCAAATCATTCATTCCTCGCCCAAGTGCGAATCCCTTTCCTCGCCCAAGTGCGAATATTTTCATAACAAACCTTGGTCAATACCAAGTTCCTTTTTCAATCAAAATGCTTTTTACAATCAAATTGAGTTGAGTCCATAATGGATGAAATTAGAAGGGTTTGTACGTACTTGTACAAGTTGTTCTAAAACATTTAGGCGATGGCCGTTAAGCCTTTGTTTGAATGTTTGTATCTCATTAAGGATTTCTCAAAACTCGAATCGTTTCAATCTCTTTCACCACCTAAGGGGGGTTTGTACGTACTTGTACAAGTTGCTCTTTCAAGCATTTAGGCGATGGCCGTTAAGCTTTTGTTTGAATGCTTGTATCCCATTAAAAACTTCATCAAGCTCAATTTAGCAAATGTTCTTTCAAGTATTTTAGGCGATGGCCGTTAAGCCATTGTTCAAATGCTTGAATTCCACTTTTTCATGAAACAATTTCAATTCAAACTCATCTTTTCTTTGCCCAAGTGCAAATCTCGCCCAAGTGCGAACCACATTCAAAAAACTCGTCTTTCCGCCCAAGTGCGATTAGACTCATCAAAACCAATCAACAAAATTCGTAGTTCGTTCCGAACTACATTCGCTCTGATTCTTCCATTGAAGATATGTAGGCACAAGAATCAATTGTCTTGGCGAGCACACTAAATAAAAAACATAATTTCGTAGCCTCGAACTACGAACGCTCTGACTTTCCCATTGCACGAGGGAATACGTAGGCACAAGATTCAAATATCTTAGCGAGCACAATAATAAAAAACCCAACTCTTGTTTCTTTCTTGTCCATTTAATAATTAGAACGCAAGTAGATAATAAGCTAACAATTAATCACAAGAATAACTAAATGGGTCCCATCGAGTACGATGGAGGTAAGGGATGTTAATACCTTCCCCTTACTTAACCGACTCCCGAGCCCAAATTTGGTTGCAAAGACCATCTTCGTCCATTTCATTTCATTAAAAGGGTTTTATCAATATTTTCCCTTTCCCAGTGGAATAAATAAAATTTGGTGGCGACTCTGTTTGATACGATTTCGTGGCGATGATTTTTTGACCCGCGACAATGACGTTGGTCAGTTGTCTTGGAACTCTAAAAAGTGAGTAAAACGAAATCTCGTCATAGCAAGAAACGCCTATTTCTCTTGTTTTCGAAACAGACATTTATTGGGGGCAATTTGTTGGCTGGAGATTTCATTTAGAGAAAATATTCTTTGAAGGGTTAGAATTCGAAGAAAGATGGTTACTGATGACCATTTTTGAGATTAAAAATAGCTACTTATGGCCATGTTTCGAGGATGTTGTTTAAAGTTGGAGTGAAGATGATTAGAATCGGAGCTAATTTGAAGTGAATTATCTTTAAGACTTAAACATTTTGCGAAATACGAAGGGTACTGAAGCTTAACGTGTTTTCGTGGCATTCTCGGTTCTGATCACGTTGCCACTTATCGAAAGAGGATTCAGGCGGGAGGATTTGAATTTCGAAGTAGTCTGTGTAACCGAGCAAGGACAAATGGCATCCCAGGGATTCTTGTGAGCAACGTGGCATCATATTAGTGTAGGACCGTTAGGGTCGAAATTAGTATAAATAAGGGTCTTAATGTTAGGATTCCGTGTGTTCATTTTGTACAAATCACTCACAAATTACTCAAGTATCAAGTGTTTAGAGAACGAGTTCGCTGAGAAATGTACGTATGACACCAACACCATTTTAAATATATTTGTATCTTTCTTTATTCAAGTATCTTTTCAATTCCTTTATCTTTTTCGTTTAACTTTCATTTCGAAGCATTTTTACGTTTCTGCATTTAACATTCTTGTACATTATATTCTTGCACTTTACATTTCTGCAGTTTACACGCTTTTTTATGTTTTCTTTGTCGAAAGTTATATTAACATGTATAACAAGTGTTGTTTCAAGTGAATAGTCATACGATTATATCACAAACAAGTTTTCTTGAAGTCAGAACAAACAAATATGAACCAAATCATATTGAAAGACAATTGTTTGACTATGTCCTAGGATCAATCTAGTCGATCCTGCGAGTAACCAAAGTATATTTTATAGTTTGGAGGACTAGCGGTTGTTTACCGGAAATCACCGTAAACACTAGCATGCATTTTGACGAGATTTTCCCCTATCTGACGGATATCGTAAATTTGAATGACATTGGAATGTTGATCTATCAAATTCACTGAAGCTTCTTTGTGCTGCGACAAAGGATTCGCTTGGACGTTAGGATTAGTATCTTTGAAGGATAGCATTCCACTCTTCACTAATCTTTGAACGTCGGTCTTGAAAGGGAGACAATGCTCAATGTTATGACCTGGTGCCCCCTGATGATTGATAACACGATTTTATATCATATATTTAGCTTGAAATCCATAAATATTTATAGCATTTTCCTTTAATTATATTGTTTTATTATGATATTATGCGAGTATTTGCTATGTTTCAGGTTTTACGCTCTTGTTGAGACTATTTGTGAAAAGGAAAGAAATGGAGCTAAAATCACCACTATTTGTGCCTAAAAGATGGAAAAGGGGTGCTGAAGCAAGAAAGGGGTACAAAGAGGGCCCAATTGTGCATACTACAAGTCCATCCCACGAAGAAGCCAATTGCGCGTGGCCCAACTCAATCCAACACGTGGAGACGCACGTCTCCAATGACTCTCTGCCACATCACCAAGAGGAGACGCACGTCTCCAAATCCTCCTAGATCTTCTCCACTTGAGACGCACGTCTCAAGTCGTTCAAAGGGTCTCCCCAAAAAGTGGAGACGCACGTCTCCAAGTCCCATTCAAGAGAAGCTCCTCCTTTCACGCGTTCCAACTGCAGACCCTCAGCTATAAATAGAGGTTGATTCTTCAGTGTAAAGGGTCCGATTTTCTGCTAACGAAGTGCTGCCGAAATTATTCTGCGACCATCATTTATTTTCCTGCCTTCAATTCAATTGCTTTAATTTTCTCACAACAACTTCCACACCGGAGATTATTGTGAACCTTTTATAAATCTAGCCTTACGTTAGATTTATCTTTTATATTCCTTGTTTTAAATTTCTGCCCAATAATTTCCGAAGAACGATCCAGCCAACCTGTGGTGGAAGTTCGTGTACTTAAAGATTCAATTCTATCGCAATTTATTTTATTCAGGTTTATCATTTACCGCTTTAATTATTATTATTATTGCATGATATATTATATGCCATTTAACATGCCTTTTATTATAAATCAAATTAATTTATGCATGTTTAACCGTATTAATATGTCTGGCTAATTAATTAAGATATCGGTATGTAAAGTAAGTTAACCGTGGGATCCGAAATAAATTGGCTTAATTGTGTTTTATTAACTATCACTTGTTTTTGGTTTGTATGTCTAATTTAATTAGTAAGTCTTGAAATCGATAGAGCGAGAGTTTGAGGTTTTGAGACGGTCAAAAAGGTTAAAATCAATAGAGCGAAAGTTTGAGATCTTTAACTGGATAGTAGACATAGGACATTAGTTTTAAGGATGGCGAAAGCGTATTAAAACTAATTAGAACTTATTTATTTTCAAAAAGTGTTTTTAAACCCGCACGGGATGGCAAAAGCGTACGTTAGGGATATTAGCATGTTCCGAGTCAACAGGGCGAGAGTTTGAGATTAGGAGATTTAAATAGGTAACAACTTCATAAAACAAGCATTTTATTAATTACGTTGTTTCCAAAAAGCTTTTCTAAATCTAATGGGATGGCGAGAGCGTACATTACGAGTTAGAACGGTAGTCTAAATCAACAGAGCGAGAGTTTGAGAGGAGGACTTTTAATCAATAGAATTAATAAAGATTTTTATTCGAATTAATATCTTAGCCAATGGACCTTCGGATCACCTAAGTTAAACGAAATACATACTGATATCCGCCTATTATTATATTTCATAATTTTCACAATCACTTTCCCTTAGAAACAATCGAAAATATTAGTGGCCTTAGCTTTACACAGTAACCTTAGATAACGGTAGATCGATTCGTAGTCCCTGTGGATTCGATATCTTTTAAAACTACACGACACGACTGTGCACTTGCAGTCATCAGATTTATACACACGTAAAGTCGCGATCAATGATAGGGATAAGATTGGTCAGCCTTGAACCATGATGAAGAACTGTTCGTAGGATTTGGAGGGCTCCTTGTCTGAATGAGTCCTTTTGCCAATAATGTTGGAAACAATTCCGCATACGGCATTGGCACGGGGTCAAAGGGAGGATACCTTTGTGCCCGATTGTGGTTGAAATTTGGAGGTCGAACCTGCTGCTGAGGTTACTGCGACCTTTGTTGAAATTGTTGTTGAGAACCCTATGGTTGATAAGCTGGTGCTGAGTTAACAACCGGAGTTATTGTAGCAACTTGAGGTGGAAACTTATTCTTAGCTTTGTGCAAGACATTGCTGACATCTTGATCCTTTTTCTTTTGGAAAGAACTTTCATACTTCCTTGGACCAATAGAAGATTCTGGTTCTTTGTTTAAGCGTCCTTCTCGAACTGCTTCTTCTAAACGTACACCCATGTTTACCATCTCGGTAAAGTCACTTGGTGCACTTGCAACCATTCGTCCGTAGTAAAATGGACTCAAAGTCTTGAGATAGATTTTTGTCATTTCTTTCTCTTCAAGTGGTGGACAAATTTGAGCATCAACTTCACGTCATCTCTGAGCGTATTCCTTGAAGCTTTCTCTATCCTTTTGAGTCATGGCCCGGAGTGGATCTCTGTCGGGAGCTATATCTAGATTGTACTTATACTGTTTGACGAAGGCCTCTCCGAGGTCTCGAAAAGTACGAATCTCTGAACTGTCCAAGTTCATGTACCATTTGAGTGCAGCACCAGTCAGGCTGTCTTGAAAATAATGAATGAGCAATTGTTGATTATCAGTCTGAGTTGACATTCTTCGAGCGTACATCACGAGGTGACTTTGTGGGCATGAAATCCCTTTGTACTTCTCGAATTCTGGTACTTTGAATTTGTGAGGAATCTTAACATTTGGAACCAGACAGAGGTCTGCACCATTCTTTCCAAATAAATCTTGTCCTCGGAGAGTCTTGAGTTCCTTCTACATTTGCAGAAACTGTTCTTAGAAATCGCCCAATCTTTCATACACGCCAGCATCCTCACTAGGAGTGTGATGATATATTTGTCCGCCTAGTGGAGGAAAAGTATGCATAATGGGTTGTGGAGAAGCCATGACAGCAGATCTTGGAATCTCAGCATTCTGTTGTGCAAAACCCATTGTCGTTGCTCTTGGAACTTCAATTTCCAGAGGTCTGTAACACTCCGGTGGTTGTATATCCGTTGTATCTCTTGGAACTTCAAAAACTGGGGGTATGTACCCATCTAGAATAAAGTTATACGGCATGCCCCAAGGTCGGTTGGGCGGCATGATATACTGAGGAATAGGAATAGAAACGATCTCAGAAACCACAGTCCTTTGTGGTTCTTCTGGCGTTGGTCGATTCTGTGCAACCACCAAGGCTTCTACCATACTATTGAGCCTTTCAACAGCATCCTTGAGAGTAGTAACCTCTTCTTTGAGTTCTCCATTCTCTTGTTTAAAGTCTTCCATTCTTTTCTTGCAACTTGAACGAGTGTTGTATGGATGAGACATCTTGAAAGTCTTTGTTCACCTCCTTCTCCTCCTCTCTTTCTGGAGAAAGGAAAGTGACGATTAGATCCGCGACAATTCTCGTGTCAGTGCGTACGACTAAAGCGATGCATGATGTGTAATTAAGTTAATATTTTTCAAGGAAACACCATAATTACGTTATGAAACATCAAACTTTTTATTAATTAAGCGAAAACGCCGTTTTTTACACACTTTGAAAAGGGAAATACAGAGAAACAGAGAGAAAGGACTCTAAAACTTTGACGAAGAGCCGACTTCATGTTCTAACATCTTCTTCTGTTTCTTGAGCTGAGCATTCTCTAGCGTGAGTTAATCGATGATCCAGGAAGCAGGAGGGATATGATGAGAAAGTGACGATTGTGTCACCTGTCGATCGAGTACTTCAAGTAACTCATCCTTCCTTCTTAGGATGTTATGAATCTCAACGTTTTCCGTGTTGATGATTAGATACTTGTTTCTCCAAGCATTCCTTTCTTGGCATACCTTGTTTAATGCCGTTTGTAGTTTCTCAACATCCATGGAGAAAAGGTATATTGGTTCCCTTAGGGGAATAGGTTCTTGACGCTGATATGGCACCCTGAGCTTGAATTCCCTGACGCGTACCCATTGAAGGTAAGGATCCAGGGAGATGCAAAGATGTTTTCCTAACAATCTTCTCCCTTTGCTGTGAACAAGACGCCAGGCTTGGACAATTTCCTTCTTCAGCATGTTACCATGATCTCGATGTTCTTGAAGAACAGACCCTCCAATTGAATACTACTTGGTATATTTTTCATGGGATAGCCGTATTGACGACGGGCTAAAGCTGGATTATAACTGATTCCTCCCTTAGTTCCAATAAGGGGTACGTTGGGAAAACTTCCGCAACTGAAGATGATCTTGGTTTCGTCGTTGTCAAGACTACACCACTCAATGTCCGTATGAGTGAGGGACATAATTTTTTGTTACCAGTGAAGGCCGTCCCTCATGTTCCAAAAAGTGCTAGACTTTGGCAGGTGCGAGACGAACCATTCGTATAGCAACGGTACGCAGCATGTGATTAATCCTCCTCGCTGCAGGTTTCTTGAATGCACAGAGTGATAGGCATCCGCAAGCAATGTTGGAACTGGATTTCCAATTAAGAAGATCTTAGTTGAGTTGATGTCAACGAAATCGTTAATGTTAGGGAACAAAAACAATCCGTAGATAAGCAATGCCAAGATTTCCTCAAAAGCGCTCATATCTTGGATGCTTAAGAAGTACCGAGCTTGATCCAATAGGAACTTGGAGGGCAATCCTTGAATTCCTCCTTTACTCACCATATGAGTTCTGATGTCGACTCTCGTTAGGATTCTTTTCCAAACCGGAGTACGGATCTTGCGCGTACACGGGTATTCCAAGTAGACAAGAGTACTCCTCCAACGTAGGCATGAGTTGATAATCTGGAAAGGTGAAGCAGTGATACGTTGGATCGTAAAGCTGTACCAATGTGGGAAGGATCCCATCTAAAATGTTGGTATTGAGAAGAGGCAGAAGTTTTCCATACTTCTCCTTGAAAGTGTATTTCCTAGATCTCTTTCTTCTGTAATCCATGGTATAGATCCTTAAGTCCTTTCTCCGTTTCTCTCTTTCTATGAAGTTCAAAACGTTCGTTATTTAGTTTCCTTGAAAAACGACTCGAAAAAGACTCTTTTGTTTTTAGTTTTAGTTATTATGATTATGAATGCATGAAGGCATGAATGCACACACAAGAATTTTTAAACAAACATGGCGTAGAAGGGTATAGTTGTCATGGAGTCACAACGCAAACCTCGCCCCAGGGTAAACTTAGGACAAGGATTTTTGTACCTGTAGAACAGGTTCTAGGGATCTCAGAGCTTTTGCTCAATCCTAAAGATATGTTGACTGGTATCTTCAAGAGAGTTTTATCTGAGTGTAGTATCTGCGTGACAATTACTTTCGTAATCACCGCTCTACATCCTAAAAAATAGGCTTTAAGTGGGGTTAATGTGTTTCTAGGTCCTCCTGGTACAAATTAGTCTCGGAATGCATTGGCGCAGTTAATCACAACCAGCCAGGCAAAT
The DNA here is from genome assembly GCF_029867415.1 of Vicia villosa. NCBI lineage: Eukaryota > Viridiplantae > Streptophyta > Magnoliopsida > Fabales > Fabaceae > Vicia > Vicia villosa. The sequence goes on from NC_081185.1 coordinate 53,996,719, forward strand.
CCTAAGAGTAGAATTGGGAACCAAGATTAGAGGGCCTTCACCGAGAGGACATCCTCCATCCTATCTTATGTTGCACTCAAATCCGGGTATAGGATTTCTCACCACAGGGGGGAATCAAGCCCTTTCCCGATACAGAATAAACAAAATAAACAAATATAAATGCAGCAAACACATGAATGACACAGAGGTTAGGCAGGACCTCTCTTGTTTGAGGGGGAATTTGGCATCCCTAATTCCTCATTGGGGGCTGGACCAGCACAGGTCAACCATTGGTTTGGATGAAAAACCAAGGTTATTACTTTCCCCAGCAGAGTCGCCATTTTTCTGTGGTGTCGTTTTTTTTTACCTCCCCGTTTCACTTGGGAGGACGGCACGCTAGACCCTTCACGCGAAATTTGGAAGGAGAATGCGCCCGGGGTGGGATGAATTTTGTTTCAGTTCTTCCTACAATATCACACGAACTTTTTAATTATCCTAACGAGTAGGAGAGGGGAAAAAGATCTCAAATAAACCCTAGGAGTTTGCTAAGTGTGGGGATTCACCTAGACTAGAAATTCTGGAGTTCGGGGGGTCGGTTATACATAGGGAAGAGTTTAAGCACCATACATATCCGTAGTACTCTACGGGAACCTTCTCTGTGTCTATGTGTTTGTGTTTGTTGCTGAATGATTGGGAAAGTTTCTCCTTTGTGTTAGGAGAAGGAATTGAATTGAATTAAAAGAAAGACAGACAGACATACTATTTTTGGTTTTTTATTAGCTCGCTGAGATTCCTTGTGAACCTCATGCCTACATATCCCTAATGGAAGTCAGAGCTTAATGTTGTTCGGAGAACTAATTAGGGAAATTAATTATTTTTGGTGCCTTGCTTAGAGCTCAAGGTTGAAGCTTGAATTAAATCTCTATTTACAGTAAAGAGACATGAAATCATCTTTACAGAGAGGTATTTCTACTATTCCACCACAAACATTAAAAGAGTGATAGAATAACTGAATTCATTTCATTCAAGAGGAGGACCTTACTTGTGTATGTGACAGTATACTAGTCAACTGCGTCTTGAATGAAAGAAAGATGCTCATCCAAATTAGGGAAAGTTAGCACATACTGGGTTTTACTGCCAGCTCATGCCTTTCAAAAATCCTAAATGGGAGACTTGATTAAAATTAAAATGAAATGTAATGTTTGTTTGTTTGAATGTGGTGAGATAGGAGAAAGATCTCTCTATTGAGATAAGCTATGTATATCTACTGTATAAAAGATTTGATTTTAGCTGGCTTGTATGAGGCCCAAGCTTGAGGCTTTTGATTTATTATTTTATTGGACCTGAGAGATAACTCTATTGGGGATTGACTTAAATTAAGAAGTTTTTGTGTTCTGTACAAAGCCCAGAATTGAGGCTGACTCTAGTTGGAGAGCATTTATTTGATGGACTTTATTTAGTGTTCTGTACCAAGCCCAGAATTGTGGCTGACTCTTGACTAGGGAAGTCATTATTTCATGCCTTGTATGAGGCCCAAGGTTGCGGCTGACTCTTATTGAGGATAAACAAATAGAAACTAGACTCTGCTAAGGAAAATTAATGAAGATAAGGGTGACAGAGATTGTCCATGTCTCTCATTCCAAAAGGTGTACTCAATGTGAGATTGAGACATTCTTAGCTTGTTTAAAATCTGGTTTGAAGAGTGGGAGAAACTCACCAGGATAGGCTACAAGGTGACTAAAGACCTGTTCCTATGTTTATAAGAAACTTGATGGGTCCTTGTATACAAGCTCAAGAGGAAGCTGGAACTGCTTTTAAGAATCCTGTGGGTCCTTGTACAAAGCCCAAGAGGAGGCTAATCGAGGGTCATCGAGGGTCCTTGTTATAGCACAAGAGAAAGCTATGTGGTTTCTGAACTTATTTTGGCTTTAAGCAAATGGATAAGAGGTTTCACCGGGAATAAGTCCTCTTGGGTGGATGTGTCCTAGTTTGGGTTCTAAGGCTTTTTCAAGATGTTTCACCGGGAATAATTCATCTTGAGGGTTTGAACTACAGATCTCTAATTAGGAAAGAGCCTTCACCGGGAAGACATTCTCAATCCTAGGTCATATTCCTATAATATATATATATATATATATATATATATATATATATATATATATATATATATATATATATATATATATGGTTTAACTGTCCTAAGGTTTACACTCATACGTAGTTCTAAACAATATATATACAGTTTATATTTGACAGTAATTTAAATGAAGACTGTAAATGAAAGCTTGTAAAGCCTAACCTAGATGGAGTGGAGGCCTTTGAAGAAGTATGTACAAAGCCTTACCAGCAGTTGATTGATAACAGTTGAATATTTATGATAAACAGTTAAGGGTTTTTTTGAAAACAGAAGAAGTGAAGATGGACATAGGTCACATAGGTATCTGAAGAGTTTCACCGAGAATAATGCCCTTCAAATACTAGAAGAATGTTTTGAAAACAGAAAGAAGATTTTGTAAATACAGTTTTTGAAAACAAACTAATAATAGAAAAAGGTGTTAGGACTTACACTCTATTAGAGGCCCAAATATTTATTTACTTTTTATGAGAAACAGCTGAATGATTTTGAAATGATGTAAAATTCCGTTGCCTGGTGTCATACCCTAATTTTTGACCCCCCTGAGATGACATATCTTCAGGATTTTTCATCAAGTCAAAGCAAGTACCCAGAACAGCCTGACATTCAATCGAGGGTGTTCAAAGACAAAAAAAACTCAGGCAAAGGATCAATCAATAAAGGGATTAGTCTCTAATACAATCATGAGACTCAAGAGCTTCATTATTTCACCTATGATTGATTAGACACCCAGTCATCTAAACACAGAATTGCTCAGATCCACAGACTAGGGTTTGGAGCCTATCAAGGACTAAAATCAGGGATCACCTTTGGGAAACCCTAAAAAGCCCCAGGGAACCATTCAAAGACATCAATCATCTCCAAATAACTCATATGACAAGATCCATTGGACATTACACCTCAATTCAAAGTCTACAGTCATCATTGTCCTCTGGTCGACAATTAGGGTTTTTGACCTAGTTCACCAAGATAGTTGACTTTTAATCAGGGCATGGATCCAAAACTCAAGACATGATTCAAGAATCTCTACTACCTCAATATAATCCATTTACATCATTCATTTGAGGAAAAGATCTTGTTTCTACACAAAAGCCCAAAAATTCACTTTGTCAGGAAAAGTCAACTGTGTGGGATCATCATTGACTTTTAAGGTTTTTGGTCAAAAAATGACTTTCAAAGATCAATATCATCAATATATGGATGTCAAAGTCATTTGACCAAAGAAATTCAAAGAAATTCATCAAGGAGCAAAAAGTGGGGAATTAGGGTTTTTGAGGGCATGGTGAGAACTCAAAATTTCACCTACACAACTCAAAAAACTTCAAACATGAAAGTTGTAGATCTTGCAAAATAAAACAACATCTCACATAAGAACTTTTTGCAAAAGATCAACCATTTAAGGGTTTTGAAAATTTTGAAGTTTTAGGTCATAAACACTTAGAAAATTTTCTAAGTGTTTTAACCTAGTTTTCATCCAACTTTGGGCTCATTTTTCACAAATTTCCCAAATGATTCTGAAGAAGACATAAACTAATGATTTGAAGTAGATGTTTAGGGCTTTCCAAATTGTGTTCAACCTTCTCCAAATTCAATTTGAGCTAAGAGTTATGCTTGTTCAAAGTTGGCCTCATGAAGTAAAATTATAGGTCATGCATCATTTTTGAACTTTGAAATTTTGTGCACATGACCTCAATTATGGATGCTACACGACCCATAACATATCTGAAACAATGCCATGCATTCATTTTCACCATGCCATAAGAATTGAAGAAGATTCTAAAAACAAGAACATGTGATTATGTAATGATTACATTTGTGAATTTATGGCAAATTGATGAATCACCCAAGGAATCTTCTCACCAACCAATTAGAGCTTATTTCTGGCTCAGAATTGTCCCCTAAGATCAAGCAAAATCGAGGGCTAGGGGATTGATCAAATGGAATCAAAATTCTCATCATTGCACTTGGGATATTCTTTGAATTTCTTCATGGCTAAGAAACCAAAACTCTCCCACTAAGCAAGCTCACTCTCTCAATCAGTACTGAACCAATTGCCTATAAATAGAGGCCTCATTCTCATTCAAAAAACACACCAAAGCAACAGAATTCTTGCTTTCTCTTTTCTTTCTTCATACTTAGTTTTTTCAAAGGTCCTTTGGCAAGAAGACTCGGATTCTTCAAACCAAAGCTCTCTCTTTGAAAATAAGTATTCAAACACATTGAGGGAGGCATTTGGAGGTGATCCAAACCTCTGGAACACTGCTGGGCGTGGAGAATCATCATCTCCACCTCTCATTTGGAGCACTTGCAGTTGGAGGACCACAGAACAATTCAGGAGGTTCCAAGCAAGGTTAGGCATCCAGGCACGTTCCTCAGGTCATAGTGAAGCTAACCAGATGGCTGCAGCTCATCTGTAACTCGAGAATCATCACCCTCCATGTTCACTTGAAGCTGAAATCGAGGGAGGTCCATAGAGCAATTCAGGAGGATTCAAGCTCCAATAAGCATTCAGTTAGCATCATTGAGTCTCAGGGAAGCTATTGAGATCATTCATTCAAGCCCAGGTGCTCTCTATCATCCTCACGACCTCCATTTTCAGAGGTAAGTTTCTGAACCTCACCTCTTTAATTTAAGCACTCTTTGTGATAAAGCTCGATTCTATTTTGTTCAGCATCATCAGAGGACTGAAAACCCTCTATCATCATTCATTTATCTTTCAGTATAGTCATTTAATTTGATTTTCAAAATTTAGGGTTCTTCACGATTTCTGGTAAATTGGTTAGATGTAGTTAATATAAATAGATATTAGTTACATATTTAGATTCGTAAGGAAATTTGGAGTGAAATTCATCTTTGCATCATCACGTTTGGTTGAGAAATGAGTAAGTTCAGAAATTCAAATTTGAAGAGCTTGAGGTTGAAGAAGAAGATGGTGGGTGGCGCCATTTTTGAATTCTCAGGGGAGGGTTTAAAATATATTTAACTGAAAGCGTGTTTTAAACGAATACATCGTTTGCCCTAGTGGCCTCACATGCGCTCTTAGTCTCCTCATGCCTCAAGTCTGGGGTTCGAATCCCCCTCGCCCCAGACTTTTTGTTTCTTTTATTTTTCCATGATTAACCACTTGTTTGAAAATATAATGAACTGGATGTGTGACAATAACACCAAGCGCGCGTTGGCCCAGTGGTGTTATTTTGGGTAAGTGACTTGGAGGGCGTGAGTTCAATCCCCTTAGGTGACAAAACATTATTTTTTATCACTTATTTCCTTCAATTTTTTCACAACTTCACACAATTAACTAACCTATCAAACTAATTTATTTTCACTTCATTTTTCACACACTTGTCATTTAATACATCTATTTTGTGAATAATCAAAAAAATCATAAAAATATTATTTATTTCATATATTTTTATTAGGTTTAAAATAGTATGTTTTAAGTGCTTTATTAAAAAACTTTAAATATATACATTCACTTTGTTTTAACCTAATCATTTTGTAAATAAAGTTTATGATAAAACCCTAATTGTTTAGGTCTTAATTAGGCATAGATCTTCATCTTTACCTTAATTAAGTTGACCTTTTTGTCAAATTTCAAAACTGTTTTCAATCTCCGAATAAATCAAATGATTAAGGTTTTCAAACAACAAAACCTTGTATCATTCCAACTTGCTTTTACACCAGTACTGTAAAGTACTGGGCCTCTAATAGAGTGTAAGTCCCAAAAACCTTATCTTCTTAGCTTGTTTTCAAAACTGTATTTTCAAAATCTTCTTTCTGTTTTCAAAACATTCTTCTGGTATTTGAAGGGCATTATTCTCGGTGAAACTCTTCAGATACCTATGTGACCTTTGTCCATCTTCACTTCTTCTGTTTTCAAAAACCATTAACTGTTTATCATATATATTCAACTGTTATCAACAAAACAACAAAAATATTGTTGAGGCTCTGTACATACTTCTTCAAAGGCCTCCACTCCATCCAGGTTAGGCTTTACAAGCTTTCAATTTACAGTCTTTATTTAAATTACTGTCAAATATAAATTGTGCATATATATTAGTTTAGAACTACGTTTGAGTATAAACCTTAGAACAGTTAAACTATATATATATTATAGGAATATGACCTAGGATTGAGAATGTCTTCCCGGTGAAGGCTCTTTCCTAATTAGAGATCTGTAGTTCAAACCCCCAAGATGAATTATTCCCGGTGAAACATCTTGGTAAAAAACCTTAGAATCCAAAATATAGGACACATCCACCCAAAGAGGAATTATTCCCGGTGAAACCTCTTACCCATTTGCTTAGAGCCAAAATAAGTTCAAAACTACATAGCTTTCTCTTGTGCTATAACAAGGACCCTCGATTAGCCTCCTCTTGGGCTTTGTACAAGGACCCACAGGCTTCTTAAAAGCATTTCCAGCTTCCTCTTGAGCTTGTATACAAGGACCCATCAGGTTTCTTACAAACATAGGAACAGGTCTTTAGTCACCTTTTAGCCTACCCTGGTGAGTTTCTTCCAATTTAAACCAGACTTTAAACAAGCTAAGTTTGTCTCAATTCTACATTGAGTACATTTTTGGAATGAGAGACATGGACAGTCTCTGTCACCCCTATCTTCATCAATCTTCCTTAGCAGAGTCTAGGATCTATGTTTATTTTTTCCTCAGCATGAGTCAGCCTTCATCTTGGGCTTTAAACAAGAAGTCTCCATTAGATAATCTTTCTGCCATTCATTTCAATAAAAATCCCTGGAAAGGGTTAGCTTCCACACATTCCTTCATGTTAATAAAACCCCTGGAAAGGGTTAGCCTCCAAAGTCAATTAAAGTCAATCATTATACCATTTTCAACAAAACCCCTGGAAAGGGTTAGCCTCCAAAGTCAATTAATAAAAAAAATGTCAAAAACCAAAGATTCATTTCTCTTAGGGGATAATTTCCCCAAAAGAGTCAAAACCCCTGGAAAGGGTCAGCCTCCAAAAAACATGATAAAGTCAGTCTTTTACCAAATAATTTCTCCAGCTGAGTCAAAATCCCTGGAAAGGGTTAGCTTCCAAAGAAAAACATTCTTTCAATAAATAAAATCTCCTCAGTAGAGTCAAAACCAACAAAAATAGTTAGCCTCAACCTTAGGCTTCATACAAGGCACCAAACAATAAAACTCCCCTGTCAACAGTCAGCCTCAACCTTGGGCATTGTACAAGGCAGATAATAGAGTCTCCCCAGTGAGTTCTTCATCACTCAGTAGCCACAACCTTGGGCTTTGTACAAGGCAGATAAACCATATTTTCATGTGTCAAAGATTCCTAACACCTAGGATCTTTTCCCATAGAGTCATCCATACTCAGTTTATTTAAGAGTCTGCCACAACCTTGGGCTTTGTACAAGGCAGAAAATAATGTTTTCCCTAGCTAGAGTCAGCCACAACCTTGGGCTTTGTACAAGGCACATAAAATAGAGTCATTCATTCAATTATCCTCAACAATTAGCCACAACCTTGGGCTTTGTACAAGGCACACAAATAGAGTCTCCCTAAGTAGAGTCAGCCTCAATTCTGGGCTTTGTACAGAACACAAAATACCCTGTAATTAATCCCCAGTGGAGTCATCTCCCAGAGTCAATATATTAATAAATCAATCAAAAAGCCTCAAGCTTGGGCCTCATACAAGCCAGCTAAAAAGTCAAATCTTTTATACAATAGATAGACATAGCTTATCTCTATAGAGAGATATTTTTACTACTCTACCACATTCAAACAAACAAACATTTCAATTTCAATTTCAATCAAAGTCTCCCATTTAGGACTCTGAAAGACATGCTCTGGCACATCCCCAGACTTGTACACTTTCCCTAATTTGGACGAGCATCTTTCTTTCATTTAAGAGGCATCTGACTGGAATACTTGCACACACAAGTAAGGTCCCCCTCTTGAATGAAATGAATCCAGTTATTCTGTCACTCCTTTAAACGTTTGTGGTAGAATAGTACAAATACCTCTCTGTAGAGATGATTTCATGTCTCTTTACTGTAAACAGAGATTTAATTCAAAGCTTCAACCTTGAGCTTCAAGCAAGGCACCAAAAATCATTAATTTCCCTAGTTAGTTCCCCGAACTACATTAAGCTCTGACTTCCACTAGGGATATGTAGGCATGAGGTTCACAAGGAATCTCAGCGAGCTAATAAAATACCAAAAATAGCCAGTCTGTCTATCTGTCTGTCTTTTCAAATCAATTCAACTCCTTCTCCTAACACAAAGGAGAAACTTTCCCAATCATTAGCAATAAACACAAACACAATGATACAAAGAAGGTTCCTGTAGAGTACTACAGATATGTAGGGTGTTTAAACACTTCCCTATGTATAACCGACCCCCCGGACTCCAGAATTTCTAGTCTAGGTGAAATCCCCACACTTAGCAAACTCCTAGGGTTTAGTTGAGATCTTTTTTTCCCTTTCCTACTCGTAGGACCAATAAGAAAGTTCGTGTGATATCGTAGGAAGAACTGAAATAAAATTCATCCCACCACGGGCGCATTCTCCTTCCAAATTTCGCGTGAAGGGTTTAGCGTGCCGTCCTCCCAAGTGAAACGGGGAGGTTAAGAAAACGACCACCACAGAAAAATGGCGACTCTGCTGGGGATATAAGTGTTAAAAACCTTGGTTTTTCATCCAAACCAATGGTTGACCTGTTGCTGGTCCAGCCCCAATGAGGAATTAGGGATGCCAAATTCCCCCTCAAACAAGAGAGGTCCTGCCTAACCTCTGTATCATATCATGTGTTTGTTGCATATATATTTGTTTATTTTGTTTATTATGTATCGGGAAAGGGCTTGATTCCCCCTTGTGGTGAGAAATCCTATACCCGCATTTGAGTGCAACATAAGATAGGATGGAGGATGTCTTCCCGGTGAAGGCCCTCTAATCTTGGTTCACAATTCTACTCTTGGGATTTGCCTGGCTGGTTGTGATTAACTGCGCCACTGCATTCCGAGACTGATTTGTACCAGGAGGACCTAGAAACACATTAACCCCACTTAAAGCTTTTTTTTTTAGGACGTAGAGCGGTGATTACGAAAGTAATTGTCACGCAGATACTACACTCAGAGAAAACTCTCTTATAGATACCAATCAACGTATCTTTAAGGTTGAGCAAAAACTCTGAGACCCCTAGAACCCGTTCTACAGGTACAAAAATCCTTAACCTTAGTTTACCATTGGGGCGGGGATTGCGTTTGGACTTCATGACCACTATACCCTTCAATGCCATGTTTGTTCAAAACTCTTGTGTGTGCATTCATGCATTCATGCATCATTCATTAATAAACAACTAAAAAACAAAAAGAGTCTTTTTCGAGTCGTTTTTCAAGGAAACTAAATAACGAACGTTTTGAACTTCATAGAAAGAGAGAAACGGAGAAAGGACTTAAGGATCTATACCATGGATTACGGAAGAAAGAGAGCTAGGAAATACACCTTCAAGATTCCCCAGGTCGAGGAACTGGGAAAGCTCAGAAAACTGGTGGTCAACCCCCAGGCTTTCAAGGAGAAGTATGGAAAACTTCTGCCTTTGCTCAATACCAACATGGTGGTTGGGATCCTTCCTACCTTGGTACAGTTTTACGATCCAACGTATCACTGCTTCACCTTTCCAGATTATCAGCTCATGCCTACGTTAGAAGAGTACTCTCGTCTGATTGGAATACCCGTGTACGCGCAAGATCCGTACTCCGGTTTGGAAAAGAATCCTAACGACATTATCATTGCTGCAACTACTCCTTTGAACGTAGTCGACATCAGAACTCATATGGTGAGTAGAGGAGGAATTCAAGGATTGCCCTCCAAATTCCTGTTTGATCAAGCTCGGTACTTCGTCGGCATCCAAGATATGAGCGTTTTTTAGGAAATCTTGGCTTTGCTTATCTACGGATTGTTTTTGTTTCCTAACATTAACGATTTCGTCGACATCAACGCAATTAAGATCTTCTTAATTGGAAATCCAGTTCCAACCTTGCTTGTGGATGCTTATCACTCTGTGCATTCAACAAACCTGCAGCGAGGAGGATTAATTACATGTTGCGTACCGTTGTTATACGAATGGTTCGTTTCGCACCTGCCAAAGTCTAGCACTTTCTGGAACATGAGGGATGGCCTTTACTGGTCACAGAAAATCATGTCTCTCACTCATACAGACATTGATTGGTGTAGTCCTGACAACGACGAAACTAAGATCATTTTCAGTTGCGGAAGTTTTCCCAACATACCCCTTATCGGAACTAAGGGAGGAATTAGTTACAATTCAGCTTTAGCCCGTCGTCAATACGGCTATCCCATGAAAAATATACCAAGTAACATCCAATTGGAGGGTCTGTTCTTCAAGAACATCGACG